>NC_063256.1:26013433-26313433 GCF_019578655.1 Ricinus communis
GATTCGATGTTAAAGGTATTATGTCATTTGGAATGAAAGATAGATCCGTTACCTTTATTATCTACATTAAGTCACATGACGACAAAGATACTTCCTCACTTTCTTATAAACTTTTTATTTACATAGCATGATAAGGAAGCAATATGTCATTGTATGGCTTTAGTCTTGTGGTACTTCTACTTGTCATATGGTATCACAGAGCAAGCTATTCATTCCTAGGTTTTGGGGACATTTTGGTCGGGTAACATCTACAATTTCTAATATCAATATCATGTCTCTGAAAATTATTATAGTATTGGGGCGGGCTATCATTTTGGAATATTGTGAATGTTATAATGAAATGATTTTTAAGACATGGATGTGCGGACATGCATACATATTATCATACTTTAATTAAAGTCTATTTATACATCCTGATACATTCATGAACTTAATCTCAATGCCTTTTTTCTAATTCTTACTGATAATGATCCACGAGTCTCTTGGCTTCTGATTGATGCTAGTGCATTGGAATTGTCATAGAAACCATGGCCATCTCACTTTTCATGGTCTTGCTTCTCGGAGTAGGATATCGGTTTCAGCATATACATTTTAACTAAATTATATTTAATGCTTTTTCACGTGTCTGAGGCTTAATTGATCCCGTAGTTGTTGAAGGTGCACGAGGCTGGCCTAACGCCTAAAACACTAAAATGTAGCGGATGTAGGCCTGGCTTTTAGTTTAAAGTTGTTTTTTCCTTTTCTTTAAACTGTTTCCATATTTATACAATCTCAGCATTAATCTCAATATGCAAGTGAACTTATGAAGATTCGCATACCAAATTAAAATAAACCATTGTAAGAAACAAAGCATGTTGCTTTAGATCGGAAGGGGATAAAAGTTGCTCCTAGAATTATTCGCATCATAATACCGGGTTTCTCCTCTATCTCTGTCGTCATCTTTCTTCTATGTTTTCTTTTTACTCTGCCTTCTCTTATTCTTCTCATCGATTTTACCTTTATTTTTTTAAACCCAAATAATTCCTCCTTTTCTTGCTTTTCATTTGTTATACTCTTTCACAAGCTCAATCTATAAAATGATGTCCTTGACCTTTTGATTACATCTCACCCCTCGGTTCTCATCTCTTTGGCTCTGCAACCTCTTTTTTCTTTCCTCTTCTCTACTTTTGGAAACCTCACATCCTACATTTCTAATGACAAAATAACTTTTCTTTTCATGTTGATTTTTAGTTATGCCATGTTAAATTATTGATGCTACCATTATCTTTGTATGACTCGATTGTTAATTATGCCATGTGCCTTAGCATTAAGTTTTATTTACTCGGTTTTGTCAAACATTTGTTACGAACAAAGTTGTTGATTGTATCAATATGTACATGTGTGTGTAAGTTTTAATTTCTTTGAAGTTTAATTCTTCATTTCTTCTTGCACTTCCGTCTCTCAGGCACTACAGGTCGACCTTCTAATAACTATGGTTGATCATATCACTTTTCTTGTCTTCCAGACATATCGCTTTTTGAACTACTGAACAATAAATTGAGGACTATAATGGATGACATAAAGGCTCCATTCCTTGCTGCTTTAACACAAGATGTACATGTCCTTCCCGACTTCCATGGAAACAGGTATATGATTAGTGATGAAAGGCCTTTTCAGGTTATAGTGCCTAAGTTTTTTTATAGATCTTTGAGCTATTCTTCATGATACAGGTCTCCTGCTGCAGATCCAAAAGCAAAGGGAATTATTTATGGTATGACCCTTGACATAAGTGATAGACAATTGGCTATTACCTTGCTGCCATGCTGGGTATTGCATGTGGTACACGCCATATTGTTTGGAGCATTGCAATGCTCATGGTCACACGGTAAGAAAGCATCTCGTTCAATCTTCATGCACTTTTTTTTCTGCAATTTCATGTTTTATATTATGTATAAACATATAACTCGACCTCATATTTTTAGTTGACTAGTATTATTAGGAGATTTGTTTTATATTGTAATTGTTTACCTTTTCAGTTATATGTTTCTTAGTTATTGGAATGATGACTATATCACGAAATGTAATTTGTTTTAAAACTTTCATTCTTTCTTTTATATCCTTATTCTGGCGGATTGACATGTTGCTTGCATGTGGTGGCCTTTCAAAAACCACATGTACGTCCAAGAACATCTGAGATATTATTGGTACTTATCTTCACTCTCTTTATTGTTTTACAATTTAAAATTTTCTCTCCATAATTTTAAAATTAGTATGCATTATTTTGATCGATGAATAGCCTTTGTATGTGAATTTTCATTTATGCCATAGTCGATGTTCATGTGTAGAGGAGTTAAGAATAAGACAGTTGGTTTATATCTTTGGCATTTGGATGAAGAAAAGATTGGGAATTGGTTAACGGTGGATATTCTTGCCCCACTGTAGCTACATTGTTGCTTATCTGGTTCAACCATTGCACCAAAATTGTTGATACATGTGCATTTACTTGCATTTACCTTTGCATAATTTTCCTAATTATTTCTTTTCCCACTTTGATATAATGTATAAGTGAAGTCTCAATGTTCACTAGTTATTAATTATTATGAATATGCTAGGAAAGTCTTTCAATCTTGAATTATTAGATTGAATAGTTCATGGAACCTCAAACTGAATTTTGGATAGTTTCTACCAATAAGGTTGGCATTGAGTTTTAGAGTTGGAAGAACTAAGCGGGTTTGATGTGCAGACAAGTTTTTCTTTTACAACATGTATAAAAATTAAAGAAATATGCACTAAATTCAATATTGTAAGTCTATAATAGCTTGCTCTGACTACTTTTGAGAATATTAGTTTTTTTTTCAGTGTTGTGTACATGTTAACAAACTTAATGCTTATTTATTGATGATTGGTGCAGGTTGCCATATTGTACTACCACGAGAAAGTGAGTCTATGCTATTGGCAAACTTTACCTCATTGATGGTAGAATTCAGCAACACATGGCAGACTTTACCTCATTGCTCTTTCAAAGTTTTGGTGTTTCTGTGTAATATAGAGAAGAAGTTGTAGAAATTGCCTAAATAAATTTTCACTTGCTTGTTTCTTATGCCATACTTTAGCACTGCCCAGATCTACTCATTTGGTTGAAGTTTTGATTACATTAATAAACCACCTCTGCATAGCCTTAAACTACATTAATTTGTTTTTTCTACTCAGCATTGTCTTTACTAGTCAATATGTTTTGAATTAGTAACAACTTGCTATTTTGTTGTCAACAGTACATGGATTGGCTCCCATTAATTTCAAAATCAATAGAGAGTTGTATGTTACTATATAAAAAAATTTGTAAATTGAGAGGACTGTGGGGGTGGTATATGCAGCTTGCTTCACTTGATTAAACATTAAACCAATATTCTAAAATGTAAGTAGCTGCTAACCTGGGATTAATACTTATGCAAACTGTTATACTCTATCGTCATATATTTTTTTTATTAATATCCATTTGATTCAGTTTAATTAACATGACCGTTTCCAGGTCATTCATCCATCAAAAGACCCAAAGGTGAAGCAGTGTCATGATGCCAAATACCGAGTGTTGCTTGCTGTTTATTGATGTTGATGTGATTGTGTGTGTTCGTATATTTAATATGATGTTAATCAGTCTTAAAAAAAATACTGCCACTATCCAAATATACCGATTGGACAGTGAAAGTGTGGAGCCTTTCAGTCTACTGGAGGATCATATTCTTAGTGGATCTAGAAGGCTTGAAAGTCAGATGTTCAGATAATTATGATGCACGAGACTTCGAAATGAACCTATAAATTTTCAAAAGTATTATAAGCATTTTAAAAAAGATTGAAACTATTTTCAAAATGTTTTTATCATTTTCGTAAAGTTTTAAACTTGAGCATTGTGTCCGATGGTCTTTCAATACACTTTACATGCATCGAGTCGCACGTGTTCACTCATGCATCATATATATTTCATGTCAAATACGTCGAGTAGCGTATCAGTCGGTCGGTCTCAGACATAATGCTGTAAGTTTTAAACAAAGCGAAAATGAAAAGTATACTAAAATATATTTTACTAAGAATTATTAAAGTATATTGAAGGGTTCGAACAAGACTCGATAGATCAAAGTTCTATGCATGGATGACGTTCGACACTTGAGACGTCACAGTAAACTGTATAGTGATTGCGAGTGCATAATAATATGATTGCTTATTGGTGAATTGCTTGTGATTGGTCAGGGAGGCTTTAAATAATAATTACTGTGTCACGGTTGCGTGGATGCTTAAAGAGGTTTTAAATAACATGGTGTTAGGGATATTGATGGGTCTAGGGTGTACTCATAAGAGAAATTTATAATAATTTAAATTTAATCATTTAATAATTTCGTGGGATTTTGATTATTTTGTTGATAGTTATTTTAAATGATTGTTTTACGAGAAAATTATTAAATAACTCGAGTTTAATTGAAGTAGGTTATATTTTATTATTTTAAAATTTTAGATAAGTTAAGTCTTTAAATTTACTTTCTTTTATACTTAAGAACTGGATTGATATTTTTTTATAATAATAAAATTTGTCTTTCCTGGTCATCCTCTGGGTTACGGTCTTACTCCTACGATTCTTGAAGGCGATAAATTTTGTATTGAAGAATTCACATAGATTTCAAGTGGGCCCGTTAGTTGAGGTCCTTGGCCAAACATATTTGATTAGGCTAAAATTTTGGCACATAACCTTTATTTGGGTTGTGGAGGGTGGATTTATTTATTATCGACCATAAACCTATGGTACATTTCTAAGTATTTGCCTGTATGTTTAGGAACTAGGTCTTGAAGCTAGAACTCCTGTGGGGACTTCACTAATTGATGCTCATCTTTGTTGTATCTTTTGCACGTTTTGTTTCTATGAAGACAATGTGTGATTTTAACATTATTTCTTCTTTGTCTCTCTAATTAAGGTTTTGATCACGAAATTGAACATGTTTGAATTTCGAAATGAAATTAGTATGGTATCAATTATAAATGGCAACCGCTTGAATTTAATGTTTATCACAATACAAAACGAAACCATATATTTTCTTGCCAGCATGAGACTCGTGCATTTTATGCTAATAGGTTTGCTAGGATGAGATTTCTTGGAATTTAGATGTTGGATGGAAATTGTACATAATGTAACTAAATATGTTGATATAATAATTATATTAAGCAATAGTCAGGTCTCTTTGTTTTTTATAGTTGTTGCTTAAAACAATGACTAATTTGATTCTTGATATCAATATTTTCATGATTCTACTTGTATTATATCTTGAACTTTCATCTGAAATGCTCTACGATACAAACTTGGAGGGAGTAGCTTAATTTTCACGGGTTGTAAGGCTACTGCCCCTCTCTTTGTTTTTTGCCAATTGTTCTTTTCTTCTATATCATTGGTTGCTTCTCAGTTATCTATATGTCCTTTGGGAGATGTAGTTATATTATAGAAGCAAAAAAATTACTAGTAAATTAATCTTCTTGTCAAAATTTACGGTCAGGATCATATTACACGTTTAATGGAATATACATACATCCGATTACAATAAATATTTAGCTTTTATTGTGCTTTAATTCATGACTATATGCATGGGGTGACTAATAGAAGTTTCTCATTATCTTGGTCATTAATTGATAGAAAAATAACATGTTTTATGTTTATCATTTTTATCATATTGTTTATGTTAGGGTGATCTGTAATAACTTTGACATTCTACAAGTAAGCATGAGTGATTCTTTACTCAGAGGATTGAACATTTGGGCTTTCATTCTCTTTATTCTACTTAGAAATTACTTTCCTTCTTGATGGATTACTAGAGGGTTCAAAAGTCCGATATTCAGAGAATCATGGTCCATTAGAGTTTGAAATGACCCTATATATAAAGATGTTTCTATATAGCTTCAAAAATATTATGAGCATTGAAAAAAATGATTAAAATTGTTTTCAAATAGCATTGTCATTTTTCTAAGTTTTGAACTTGAGCCTTGTGTCCGATAGTCTTTCAGTAGTCTGCATATGTATTGAGTCACACATGTTCATTCATGCATCATAAAATTCACATTTCAAATACATCGAGTAACATATTGGTTGTCGGTCTCAGACACAATGATGTGAGTTTAAAACAAAGAGAAAATGAAAAATTATACTAAAATTTACAGCAATTTAAATTTTATCGTTTAGTAATTTCATAGTGTTAGGGTTATTTTGGTGAGAGTTGTTATTTTAAATGATTATTTATGAGAAAATTATTAAATAATTGGAATTTAATTGTAGTAGTTTACACTTTTACTTTTGAATTTTAAATAAATTATATGTATATTGTTAATTTATTTTGGATTTAAGGATTAAAGTGATTTTTCATTAGATAACAAAATTTTGAGGAGGAAGATATTATATGAGTTAATACTTTTACATTAATAATAAATGGTTCTGACTTGATAGTGGGATAGTACTTGAGGTGGCAAAATATGTAGAGGACACTTATTCTTTAAGTATATCAAGAATTTATTTTATTAGATAATTATTTAGAATAAAGTTTAGTTTTCATTTAATAGGAGGATTAAAGTGAAAATATGACATTGATAGTGGATATTGTAGAGCGCATGTCCTTTTGTATGAGTAAGTTAGAACATACCAATTTAGTTTTAATTAATATCTCTTTATGTTTTTAAATTTAACATCTCAAGTAACCATTTATGTCCTAATTTTCTTTTCTTGCTATATATTCTCTACAATTTTTACTGTTCACCATCCTTTCCCTCTAATTATGGCTTTGTATGTCAATAGTAAAGGCTTTTTTTATTAAATCCAACTCCATAGCTCTCCTAGCTATTCTTTAAGCTTGTTTAAGATACTAACTTCTTGTTGGCATGAGTTGGGTTTACTAATTTTAGGCATGTGATATTATGATTTGATTGGAAATTGATGCTTGTACGATTTGGTCCATGCTTGAAGATTGAAGCTCGAAGTACATAAGGATTGGGTTGGCACAAGCGAAGTCGAAGGCTGTTTAGAGTTTAAATTGGAGAACTGATAATGAGTTTGAAGCTATCAAGTCCAAGAGTTACATTGTTTGAGAATGATTCTTGGGCTAATTATAACTTCTTAATTTGCTTATTTTGTTACTATCTCCATCATTAGGTTAGTAACTATTCTTTAATTTTATTTAGTTACATGAAATGAATAAGGGTTTGGGTTACTTTAAATGATGATTATTGACTGTGCTGTGTTTGATTTTATGTTTATGGCTTAATTTTTGTATTGTGGCATGAGATGTTAGATTGGTGCTATGCCAAATTATGTAAATTTTAGGTTGGTCCATCGAAGTGTGAATTTGATTGGAATTTCGGATTTTTGTCCTGTGTGTGACAGTCCACTTGTTTGAGCATTATCTAGAGTTCCACAACTCCAAAAGAGGCGAAATCTGAACCTATAGAAACTTTGATCCATCCTCTAAAACTATTTATTTTGTGGAAGGCCTAATTCTACTGTTTTGGAAGTAAAATTGAGTATTATATTTTTATGGTCAATCTGACCTGACAAATTGACGTATCTACAATGTTTTATTTAGTTCTCTTTGTTCACCTTTCCAAATGGCAGAAGACCAATTAGAAATGAAACTAGACTTAATGTCTTTGTGATATGGAAAAGATGGTACCAGTAATGCTTCCTAGAATTTTTTGAGACAATTTTGAGTAGAGCCTCAGAAATCTGTCATATATGACAGTTTGTTGATTATGTATGTGATATATTTGCTGATTAATTGCTTGAGAAAATCTATTTTTTTGATGCCATGTGATTAGTATGTGATATATTTGTTGATATATTGCTGGTGGGAGCTTTGGTTTTGTAATTAAAGGTTGATTTTAATATTTGTTTGCTTAAGCCACGAATTGTTTTAAGTTTTTCTTGTGGTCAAGTTTGAAAATTAATATGCGAATTCTGACACATGAATGATTGATTTTTGGGTATGTTGTTTCGTATACGTGTAGTTTATGGGTATAAAATGGCACTTTGATCCAGCGGTTGGATCTTGACTTATGGCCATTTTCTAGGGACTACACGGAGAATTTTCTAAACTAGAATTAGGGATCTTCCTTGTTTCTTTGGATTCTTTGTCTAGTTTGGAAAATTGCAATTACCCTTTTAATTCAATGAATATATGACAGGCTTCTATACAAGAATTTATGGGATTTAAGCCCTTAGTGTAAGTTGAAAGTGGTGCACGATTGGTCGATATAATCTGATTAGATCTTTTATTATTACCTTTGGTTTTGATATCAATTTCATGATACTTTATTTAAAACTTTCCATCAACATAAGGAAAGGGTTTTTAGAACTTCTTATGTTAAGGCCCGATTTCCAGTTGTGTCACTTGATTCTTATGTTGAGCGAGCATAGCAATAGAGTACACCCTCAACTCCATGATTTATCTGATTATAACACTTTCTTCTTTTAGGATGCACATTGATAAAGTTTATTTATTATACAATTTGAAACATAGTTCGTATCTATAAAAAGAAGCAAAGCATAATGTTGTTGGCTTTTAACATATCATTTTAGTTCGCATTTCACAGATATTTTACTCTTATTTTTACGACATCAAACGGGGATGAAGTGTAGCTTTCCTTGGTCATTCTCTAGGTTCGGTTTGACTCTTGCGGTGCGAAGGCAAGAAATTTTATATTGAAGAATTCACATTGATTTCAGATGGTGCTTCATTGAGGTCCATTGACCAAGTCGCATTTGATTAGGTGCTAAATTTTGGCACATAACCTTTATCTAGGCTTTGCAAAGTGGATCTATTATTATCAACCATAAACCTATGGGACATTTCTATATTGTTTATTTCAAGTATTTGCCTATATGTTTAGGAACTAGGTCACGAAATTTGGAACTCTGTCGGGACTTCAACCGATTGATGCTTATCTTTGGTAGTGTGGGGATCATGGAGAGTGTTCCTTTTCTTGATTATATAAATATATATGCGTCTGTCTAAAATTTCAATTTCTTTCAGAAGTTTATTCTTTTATTTTCTTCTCTTTTGCACGTCACGTCTCTCAAGCATACACCTAATTATGCACCTTTAATAACTATGTTTGATCATATATTACTTATCCTTGTCTTCCAGACATTTCATTGTTTGAACTATTGAACAATATTTTGAGGACTATAATGGATGACCTAAATGCTGCATTTGCTTTAACATAAGATGTAAATGTCCTTCCGACTTTCATGGAGCGGGTAAATGATTAGTGAATATAAGGCCTTTTAGGGTTATAGTGCCTAATTTTTTATTAATCATTGAGCTTTTAAATTCTTTATACTCGGGTCTCTTGTTGCATATCCAAAGGTAAAGGGATGTGGCATGACCCTTTACATTAGTGATAGACAATTGGCTCTTTCATACCTTGCTGCCATGCGGTATTGCATCGATACACACCATATTGTGGAGCATTGCAATGCTCATGGTCATAAAGTAAAGCATTGCTTTTAATCTTCACGCATTTATTTTTTATAATGACATGTTTTATATTATGTTTAAATATATAACTGCATCTCATACTTTCAGTTGATTTGTATTATTATGAGATTTGTTTTATAATGTAGTTGTTTATATTTTTAGCTATGTGTTTCTTAGTCAGTGGAATGATGGCTATACCTCCATATGTAATTTGTTTTAACACTTCCTGTTCTTTCTTGTATATCTTCTTCCCTTGCAGGTGACATGCTGCTTGCATGTAGTGGCCTTTCAAGAAACTGTGTTTGTTCAAGAATATGCAGATATTATTGGTACTTATCTTCATAATCTCTTTATATTGTTCACAGCTTAAAATTTTTCCCACTGATTTTAAAATTATAGTGCATTCTTTTGATCAATGGATAGCCTTCATAAAGTTTCATTGCTGCCACTGCAATTTTTTCTCATTATTCTTTTCCCAGTTTGATATAATATATCGTGAAGTCTCAATGTTCTCTAGTTATTAATTATTGTGAATATACGTTGTTAGGAAAGTCTTTCAATCTTGAATTGGTGGCTTGAATAGTTCATGAAACCTCAAATTGAACCTTGTATAGTTATACCAATAAGGTTTTGATGTAGGACGAATTTAGGAAACCTATTCTATATTGATTTCTTGAAAAAATAAAGGTTAAGATTGAATTTCATATCTGATTTAGCAGAAATTCTGATATGAAATAGAGGAATAGAAAAGAAAAGACAAGAAAACTTCTAAGAGTCAAGACATCGAAGGTTTCGGATCACACCTAAAGAAGATTTAAACATACAATTCTAGACCAACAATTTGCAGGAAATATTTGTTAATAAACTTGGAAAACTTTTAATAATAATTGTTATAAGCCTAGATATTTATAGGCTAAACTAATCCTACCACTACTAAATTAAGTTAAACTTTTAATTCGCGCTTAAAATAAATAAAGACTTTTAAAAATGAATTTTAACTATTGTTCCAGCAAAACTGGAAATTACAGAAATTCCCCTTGCAAAGCTAGAAATTATGGAAATACCTTTTAGGTGTTGAAATTATAAAATTAGACCAAAACACTAAATCTCATGATTCTTTGAATTTTATTTTTCTTGATATCAGGTTCATAGTGAGTTTCAGAGTTAGGAGAACTGTGCAGGTTGGGATTGCAACAAATTTGTCTTTTAGAACATATATACAATTAAAGAAACATGCACTAAATTCAGTATTGTAAGACTATGATAGCTTGCTCTGACTATTTTTGAGAGTAATAGCTTTTCTATTATTTTTTCACTGTTGTGTGCATGTTAACAAACTTAATACTTACTTGTTCATGACTGGTGCAGGTTGCCCTATTGTATTACCACGAGTATTAGGTGTTGTTATTCTTGGTGTTGTTGCCGTAAAATATGCCAGTCTCAGTGAGGCCATGATGGCCCTGAATGCAGCCGGTCAGGGATGCATGAGCTCTTATTTCTAAATCTTCAGTTCAATTCATAACTTTTATGACATATAACTACATACAAAACAATAAATGACTAGGGGAGAGGTTTTAAGTGAGTGCAAAACATAATGCAACTTTTCTTATGCGTTCTGTTTTTGCTAGAATTCCAATTAGTCATTGTTTTCTCTTGGTTCGTTCCATTCCCTCCACCTTTCTCCACCTCTCTAAGAAATAAATGAGAAAAATAGACAAAACGACTTTGAAGGAAGTATTACTTCAATGACGTTGACCTCAATTATGCTACAAAATTTTATAGATCAGTTGTGAAAAAATAAATCTAAAGGCCCTTGCTTAAGATCGGGGCTTGAAGGTGATGGTAGAATTTAACAACCCATGACAGACTTTACCTTATTGCTCCTTCAAAGTTTTGGTGTTTTATGTATTATAGAGAAGAAGTTGCAGAAATTGCCTAAATGAGTTTTCACTTGCATTTTGTTTCTTATGCCATATTTTAGCACTGTCTAGGTCTAGTCATTTGGTTGAAGTTTGATTACATTAATAAACCACCTCTGCATAGCCTTAAACTACATTAATTTATTTTTCTACGCAGCACTGCCTTTACTAGTCAATATGTTTTGAATAGTTATCTATTATGTTTGATTAGTAACAACTTGCTATTTTATTGTCAACGGTACATAGATTGGCTCCCGTTAATTTCAAAATCAATAGGAGTTGTATGTTAATGCAAACTGAGAGGACTGTAGCTACTAACCTGGATATTCTAAAATGTAAGTAGTACGCTAACTTTGGGATTAAGACTTGTGCAAACTGTTCTATTATGTCGTCATATATATTTTTTATTAATATCCACTTGATTCAATGTAATTAACCTGACTCTTTTCCAGGTTATTCATCCATCAAAAGACCCCAAGTTGAAGCAGTATCATGATGCCAAATACCGAGTATTCCGGGAGCTTTATAAGCAGCAACTATCTCAATGTGCATTAATTGCTAAAGCTTGGAATAGGTCCTGCTGCTACTCAGGACTTGTGTAAACTTGTGCAGGATCATAAGAGTTGATAAAATCTCAGAAAGAAATCTTTGCAAAGTTGATTGGCATTTTCATCAGGTACATAACCCGGAGATTTTAGCAGTTCGAGCTACGAAAATAAATGATGCTTCCGATTTTTGTTTTTCTTATCAACTTGTTATTGATTCCGCCATTGGAATGGCTTCACATTTAAAGCCTCAAGGTCTTTGACTAGAAAGTTTCGAACAATCTCATGTCTTTCTAGACTAATGGTTCTACGTGAATTAAATGGAGGCAGAGAGAGGTTATCTGATATCTGCAATTTGCATAATATTTAAATAAACTACATAAAGAGAAAAAGAAACTATCAATGTAAACAAAAAATTGTGTTTGATAAAGTTATCTATAGTTGGTGCTGTTTATATGTTTAATGATGTAGACATCAATTTAATTATTTTTTCTCCTTTTTATTAAAGTATCGTATTTATTATTCTTCCAGAAGAATTTAATTAAAAGAAATAACAAATATTTTATTTTAATATTAAATTAGTATTTTTAAGGGATATAAGAAATAATTTAAATTGTTATTTCTTTGTAAAAAAATTCAAATTAAGTTATTTTAAATTAAAATTAAAAGAATAGTAAATAAGATTAACTAAATAATAAAAAGGTTAATTTAGTCTATTCATTTTAAAACTAAGAGTTGGTGAAAAGCTTCAAATTTGAGTTGTGAATTGAATACTAGTTTTTTATGACTGATAGCTTGCTCTGACTACTTTTGAGAATAATAGTTTTCGGTTATTTTTTCAATGTTGTGCATGTTAACAAACTTAATGCTTACTTGTTCATGGTAGTGCAGTTGCCCTATTATACTACCACGAGAAAGCAAGCTGTTCTATTGGGTATTGCTATTCTTGGTCTTTATTCTTTAAAAGATATGCCAATCTCATGAGGTGTGAGGGCCTTGAATGCGGCCGGTCGGTATGCATGACATCTTGTTTGAATTTGCAATTGAATAACTTTTATGACATATCACTAGATGCGAACAATAAATGATTAGGACAATGTTTTTCGGTAAGTACACAATATAATGAAACTTTCTTGTTCGTTCTATTTCTACTGGAACTCCTATTAGTCATTGTTTTCTCCTAGTCCATCCCACTCCCTCCACCTCTCTCTAAGGAAATAAATGAAAAACGGACAAAAGGACTTTGAACAAAGTATTACTCCAATGATATTAACTGCAAATCAATTATGCTACAAATTTTTATAAATCGGTTGTGAATTTTTAAATAAATCCAAAGGCCCTTGCGTAAGATTGGTGCTTAAAGTTGATAGTAAAATTTGGCAACACATGTGAGTAAGTTCTATGAACTTAGAGCCAAGCTGGCTAGGGATTGACTGATCGACTTCTTGAATGAAGTTCTAAGTGCCTAATACCTAGCTTGTCTACTAGATTTTGTTTTTAACCTTTAAATATACTATTATGATTTTTAAGACCGGCTGCAAATATCCAAATTCAGTAAACCTGCAATAAGCAGGTAAGTACCTTAAGGCATATTTTACTTCATTGTTCCTTCAATGTTTTGGTGTTTTGTGTATTGTAGAGAAAAAGTTGCAGAAAATGCCTAGATGAACCTGCACTCTGCATTCTATTTCTTTTGCAATGCTTTAGCACTGCCCAGATCTAGCCATTTGATTGATGTTTTGGTTACATTTACATGTCCTCTTGCCTGAGTAAGTTAGAATGTACCAATTTAGTTTTAATTTATATCCCTTTTATTTTTAAATTTAATATCTTAAGTAACCATTTTTATGGTAATTGTTTTTTTTTCTCTCTACATATTCTCTACAATTTTTACTATTCACCATCCTCTACCTCTAGTTATCTCTATGTATGTCTATGGTAAAGTCCTCTTTGATCAAATCCAACTCCATTTCTAAGATTAGTACCTTTACATCATCTCTAAATAATTTCATGATTAGGTTAGTAGCTAATCTTTAATTTTATTAAGTTTCATGATGAAGTGAGTAAGAGCTTTGGGTTACTTCAAATGATGATTATTGACTATGTTGGAATATTTTTTTTTTCTTCTTTCAATTGCTTTATTTTTTTTATGATTGAATTTAATTGCTTGTGACAGTGTGATGAGAATTGTAGTGTGTATCACATGTGGGGATGGGTAATAGGATTAGAACTTAAGAATTTGTAAACTCTCATTTGTCTATTTCTGATTATATAACCCACAGTTATCAAGTGCGCCGCATGAAGCTTAGTTATGAAGCGTCATACTGTGAGTAGTATATTGTTTATATATGTATATGCATTATCCACTCTCCCCTTTGCATTAAGCATGCCTTTAAATGCGAAAGAGATTGATAACACTTAGTGATTAATATGATATGCATGCATGCATTATGTGAAAAATATATTTTAATTGTATAACGAGATTGAGTTAGAACCTCTTAGATGATGGGGCAATCATTGGACTATGGGTGCAGGCTTGACATGTAATACTAGTCTAGAAGTGCTTTGTTATTCTTATTATGACTATTATTGTTGCTTGTTGTTTATTGAAGTTGATGTGGTTGGTTGTGTTTGTATCATTACGAGGTTAATTAGTCGTCAGAAAAAAATACTACCGCTATCCAAATAGATTGATTGGATAGCAAAAGTGGGGAGACCCTCTCGGTTTTGAAGAGGATCATATTTGTAACGGATTACTAGAGAGTTCGAAAGTCAGATGTCTAAAACATTATGATCCACGAGACTTCAAAATGAACCTATATATAAGGTATGAATCTATATATCTTGAAAAGTAAATTATAAGCATTTTAAAAAGGATTGAAAATATTCTTAAGATGGGTTTATCATTTTCTCTAAGTTTTGAACTTGAACATTATGTCCGATGGTATTTCAGTAGTCTTCACATGTATCAAGTCGCATGTGTTCACTTGTGCATCATATAATTTTCATGTTAGTGGAATGTTGGTCAGTTAGTGTCGGACATAATGATGCAAGTTTTAAACAAAAAGCGATAATGAAAAGTATACTAAAATATATTTTACTAAGAATTATTAAAGTACTTTGAATGGTTCGAATAAGACTCACAATAAATCAAAGTTCTTTGTATGGATGACATTCGAACAATAGTTAGTTGACGCCTAAGGGTTCACAATAAACTGTATAGTGATCGTGAGTGCATAATGATATGACTGCTTATTGGTGAAATATATGTGATTGCTCAAAGATGTTTTAAATAATAATTATTGTGTGTCATAGCTGAGTGGATGCTCAAAGAGGTTTCAAATAATATGGTATTAGGGGTACTAATGGGTCTAGGGGTAGTCATAGGAGAAATTTACAACAATTTATATTTTATCACTTAGTAATTTCGTGGTGTTTGGATTATTTTTTTGAGAGTTATTTTAAATGATTTTTTTACGAGAAAATTATTAAATAACTAAAGTTTAATTATAGTAGGTTATACTTTTATATTTTAGAATTTTAGATAAGTTAAGTCTATATATTTAATTTCTTTTGGACTTAAGGAGTAAATTGATTTTTGTTAGATAATAAAATTTTGAGGGCGAAGATATTACATGAATTAAATTTTTGTTGTCACGACCCCACCCGTGGGCCCGTGACCGGCACTAGGGAATGGGTAGGCTTAAGGCCACCGAAACCCGTAGTAAGCCTGACACTCACTAATTTAAACAAATCTCATCTCAAATTAATATTATTAAAACCATAAATTATCTTAATAATTACACTTTACAAAATTACTTCGGTCTACCAGAAAAACTAGGCGAGACCCGAAGCTCAGAAAATTTACAACTGATACATCTACTAATTACTACTGCGGAGAATCTAAGATTTACCAATTTACATACCAAATCAAATACATCACCCGATGATGAAGGAGTCGGGTTACTGAATAAGAGTCGCGAGAGGACTAACAGTCACGAATCTGAAAAAAGCGATAAAAATGAGGTATGGGTCTAGAGTGAGCTAAAATCATATATCTAAAACAGTTTCAAATATCTCAATGTCACCTTATTAAATTTTAAAATAATTAATAAATCACGCGAACCATACGTGTCATGTTAAAACATATGTGTCATGCCATGCTTAAACAAAATTTATTCCACATGCAACGGGACGGAGTACTTGATAGAACTCTAATCCCAACTCTAAAATCTCGATTATTTCAACACTTATGTCTCAACTAACCTCAACTCTATCATCTCAAACCTCTCATTCCAACGAGTTGGCGCCCGGAGAGCAAAGCTCGACCAGGGACCTTACCTCCGATCCGGTCATTTAACTCTCGGCCTTAGCCTTTCGGCTCTCTTATCCAATAAGGTAGCCCGAGCTTAGCTCGACCGGGGACCTTACCTCTAGTCTGGTCACTTAAATTTCCAAATAAGCCGGCGCCCAGAGAGCAATGCTCGACCAGGGACCTTTACTTCGGCAACCACACTCTACTAAGCCCAGAGAGCGATGCTCAACCAGGGCAGGTCCTAATCTTTCTTTCTCAAAATTATTACCTCTTTACCCTTTTCCTATCTCTCTCATATTATATTGGAACACTCATCCAACTCCTATATTCTACTGTCGTCCCATCCTGAGTCATCATGCAATATTAAAATTGGTGATAAAGGAAAAACATATTTAAATAATAATTAAAAGCATCAAGAAAATAATGATAATAATTAAATGAAAAATTAAAATTGCAAATGAATAATCACAGTAGCAAATCAAATTTTATGCATGACACGTGCATAAGCGATATATGACTTTAACTCACAGGTTTGGCGACATCCTAGCTCTGCTCCAGTGCCTCGGTAGGAGCGAGCCGAACGAACTGACAATCTAGTCACGGAAAACAATTTATCAAAACGATGAAACAATCGATCATTAATCCTAGGTCTAGACTCCTAGGGTATTTGTCTAAGAATCTCGACTCGGAGAATTCTCACCGAAAATCCGTGAGAACCTCCCTTACAACACGAACATTACCCCCCATAAAAGCGGGTCCGGGACACGCGGAAGAACACTTCAAATACTTAACGATTCAAACCATAGGAGTCGGGTCCCCAAACTTCACTATTTCCGACTCGCCACCTGACCTAAAATCTGAGGCGGGCAAACGGCGGACAATTATTTTGACTCACAAATAACATCAAATACTCAATATAATCCAATAAACACAAATAATCAAGAATTTCTAAAATTAACGGGCCAAAGAAAATTAAGGGGCTTCGGTCCTCAAGTCCGTCGGCGATCCGAACACACCATCGGACTCACAACGGCGTGGCGATCCCGCCCGATTTTCGATCCGACACCCGATCATCCGGGAGAGATTTGCGGACGATCTCGGCCGTCGATTTGCAAGCGGGCCCAATCGCCACAAAACCCAGTGCCATCGGTAAGCTTGGTGAGGAGAGTCGGGATACGTCCTCCAATCATCCATCCTCATGGGAGCTCGCCGGAAAAGCTGAAAACGCGGCTGCCCCTACTTTCTCTCTCCACTGGATCTTCCGTCTCCGGCCACCACGTTGCTTCTTTGCCAAAGAGAGCCCTTGCCGAGAGGAGGCCGATCGCCACTCGACTCGGCCGCTAACACGGCCGGAAGCGGCCTCCGGCCAGCTTGCTCTCTGCGACATTCCATGCCGCCATTTTGCTTTTCTTAAGTGCTGCGGCCATTGACGCCAACCGACATCGCCGCCCGTCGGCCGCCACACCGGTGACCCCGGCTCCTCCTTAACTTCACGCCTTGCTTTCTCTCTCTCTTCCTCTATTCTTCCCGATTTTTTCCCTTCAATACTCGACATTTGACCCCTGAACTTTGCCTTATTGCAATTTGGTCCCTCAACTTTCTTAATTACTTACAATTTCATCCTGCGAATTCCAATTTGACCCCCGAACTTCTTTTTAGCCTTTCAAATAAGCCCCTAACTATTTAATTTGGGCCAAATCCGAATTATTGAAAATATACAATTACAAAAATACCCACCGGCGAGCATATTTATTTACAAAAATACCAAGCTCACAAATTTCCATTAAAATCCCATAAAAATAAAATTATACTTTTAATCCTTATTCCAAAATAAATTTCCAATTTAGTCCTAACACACAATTAAATTAAATAATCAAATTCCAACTTAAAATTTAATACTACTAATCAATTATAATACCAATTTTCCCAAAATTCTTTTATTAAAACATCCTTTATAATTTCTTCCAAAATTTTTCAATATATAATTTTACTTATATAAATATGCATTTGGGAAAATTTTGAATAACCAAAATATAATCATTTCAAATTAAACCCAATAATAATGAAGCTAAAATTAACTTAAATAAAAACTCATTATTAAATATATAAAAATTCCGGGTGTTACATTCTCCCCCCCTTAAAAAAAAATTCGACCTCGAATTTTAAAAGAAAAGGGGCTACATTCTAAGACTGATACTAATTAGGAACCTCTCTGACTAAAATCCAAAAGCGTCCTTTATTATCTAACATGGGGCCTACAGCTCCACAAACTTACTCTCTCAGCAACTCAACTCGTCATCCAGAGAATTCTCAAGCTAACACTATTTACTTTGAAAATTTTACTTATTTATTTACTTTATAATCATCACTGATAAAAGCTTTATTATCTTGGAAAAATACTTTTATAAAATCGTAAAATCTCTAGTCATTTTTCTTTATATAAAATTCTACAATATCGCGCGCTAGGGTGATGATGCCCCCTATCACCAAGGGTTGCAATGCACGATGTATGATGCATGTCCTAAAATGAATTTATGCATGCCTAACAGTGAAATGCCATAATGCATTCTTACGAGACTGGGCGCAATATTGAATTTTAAAACACTTGTTCTACTTAGAAAAATAAATAATGTTCGCTTAAGTTTCTTTGGATTCTGAGCGTCCGAAAATACTCCTGCCACCTTTCTTAAGCTTCTTACAACCACAAAACTCAACCATAAAGCTCTGATATCTACTCGACTTCCCAGGCACTAACTTCGGCGCTACTCAATAAGACGATGCCTGATGCGATGACGAGGCAGTCCATGACATGACTGCAACCACGCTCTACACTAAAACTGACTGCGGTGCCCACCATCGAAACCACAATCAAAGCTTCTAAAGGCGGACTGCACTAATCACTTGAAGAAACAGGACGAGTCTATCGCGCTTCGGATCCTCCCACCGCTACAGCGCACATTCTCAGCACAGCACCAAAGACAAGCTTACAAGAAAGGAAAGACTGACTCTCTAACAGTGAAGGCTGAGACACTGGAGTCAATGAAAATAACAAGACAGACATGATCCTAACTCCGCAGTACCAAGAAAAATCTTAACTTAGGTCGAAGGAAATCTAAACCTAAGCTCTGATACCAACTTTGTCACGACCCCACCCGTGGGCCCGTGACCGGCACTAGGGAATGGGTAGGCTTAAGGCCACCGAAACCCGTAGTAAGCCTGACACTCACTAATTTAAACAAATCTCATCTCAAATTAATATTATTAAAACCATAAATTATCTTAATAGTTACACTTTACAAAATTACTTCGGTCTACCAGAAAAACTAGGCGAGACCCGAAGCTCAGAAAATTTACAACTGATACATCTACTAATAACTACTGCGGAGAATCTAAGATTTACCAATTTACATACCAAATCAAATACATCACCCGATGATGAAGGAGTCGGGTTACTGAATAAGAGTCGCGAGAGGACTAACAGTCACGAATCTGAAAAAAAACAGTAAAAATGAGACTGTCAGTCTCGAGAGTGAGCTAAAATCATATATCTAAATCAGTTTCAAATACCTCAATGTCACCTTATCAAATTTTAAAATAATTAATAAATCACGCGAACCATACGTGTCATGTTAAAACATATGTGTCATGCCATGCTTAAACAAAATTTATTCCACATGCAACGGGACGGAGTACTTCAGTAGAACTCTAATCCCAACTCTAAAATCTCGATTATTTCAACACTTATGTCTCAACTAACCTCAACTCTATCATCTCAAACCTCTCATTCCAACAGATCGGCGCCCCGGAGAGCAAAGCTCGACCAGGGACCTTACCTCCAGTCCGGTCACTTAACTCTCAGCCTTAGCCTTTCGGCTCTCTTATCCAATAAGACTGGCGCCTAGAGAGCTTAGCTCGACCAGGGACCTTACCTCCAGTCTGGTCACTTAAATTTCCAAATAAGCCGGCGCCCAGAGAGCAATGCTCGACCAGGGCAGGTCCTAATCTTTCTTTCTCAAAATTTTTACCTCTTTACCCTTTTCCTATCTCTCTCATATTATATTGGAACACTCATCCAACTCCTATGTTCTACTGCCGTCCCATCCTGAGTCATCATGCAATATTAAAATTGGTGATAAAGGAAAAACATATTTAAATAATAATTAAAAGCATCAAGAAAATAATGATAATAATTAAATGAAAAATTAAAATTGCAAATGAATAATCACAGTAGCAAATCAAATTTTATGCATGACACGTGCATAAGCGATATATGACTTTAACTCACAGGGTTTGGCGACCTCCTAGCTCGCTCCGGTGCCTCGGTAGGAGGCCGGTAGAACGAATTGACAATCTAGTCACGGAAAACAATTTATCAAAACGATGAAACAATCGATCATTAATCCTAGGTCTAGACTCCCAGGGGTCGACTGTCTAAGAATCTCGACTCGGGAGAATTCTCACCGAAAATCCGTGAACATCCCTTACAACACGAACATTACCCCCCATAAAAACGGGTCCGGGACACGCGGAAGAACACTTCAAATACTTAACGATTCAAACCATAGGAGTCGGGTCCTCAAACTTCACTATTTCCGACTCATACACAAAGACAAAAATACGAGGCGGTAAACCGGACAATTATTTTTGACTCACAAATAACATCAAATACTCAATATAATCCAATAAACACAAATAACCAAGAATTTCTAAAATTAACAGGCCAAAGAAAATTACCGAGACGCTCGGTCGCTCGGTCGACTCGCCTCCACCGGTCCGATCGACGATCCGAACACACCATCGGACTCACAACGACGGCCGATGGCGATCCCCGCCCGATTTTTCGATCCCGACACCCGATCATCCGGAGAGATTTACGGACGATCTCGACCGTCGATTTGCAAACGGAGCCCGATCGCCACAAAACTAGTGCCATCGCGAAGCTTGAGCTGAGGAGAGTCGGGATACGTCCTCCGATCATCCATCCTCCGCCGGATTTCGCCAGAAAAGCTGAAAACGCGGCTGCCCCCTACTTTCTCTCTCCACCGGATCTTCCGTCTCCGGCCACCACATTGCCAAAAGAGAGCCCTTGCCGAGAGGAGCCGATCGCCACTCGACTCGACCGCCAAGGAAGCCGGCCGCTCCTCTGGCGTGATTTCCATTGCCGACGTCACTTTTGCTTTCTTACGCCGCCGGCGCCTTGAGGCATCGCCGTGATCGGCGCCGGTGACGACGCGACACCGACTCCTCCTTCGCGGCCTTGCTTTCTCTCTCTTCCTCTCTTCTTCCCAATTTTTTTCCCTTCAATACTCGACATTTGACCCCTGAACTTTTCCTTATTGCAATTTGGTCCCTCAACTTTCTTAATTACTTACAATTTCATCCTGCGAATTCCAATTTGACCCCCAAACTTCTTTTAGCCTTTCAAATAAGCCCCTAACTATTTAATTTGGGCCAAATCCGAATTATTGAAAATACACAATTACAAAAATACCCACCGAGCATATTTATTTACAAAAATACCAAGCTCACAAATTTCCATTAAAACCCCATAAAAATAAAATTATACTTTTAATCCTTATTCCAAAATAAATTTCCAATTTAGTCCTAACACACAATTAAATTAAATAATCAAATTCCAACTTAAAATTTAATACTACTAATCAATTATAATACCAATTTTCCCAAAATTCTTTTATTAAAACATCCTTTATAATTTCTTTCAAAATTTTTCAGTATATAATTTTACTTATATAAATATGCTTTTGGAAAAATTTTGAATAACCAAAATATAATCATTTCAAATTAAACCCAATAATAATGAAGCTAAAATTAACTTAAATAAAAACTCATTATTAAATATATAAAAATTCCGGGTGTTACATTTGTTTTAATAGTAAATGGGAGCTAGTGGATTTATGTTTCCTAATTATGATGGATGGACTAAATGAACTATTATAGCTTGATAGTGGGATGTTACTTGGCAACATATGTAGAGGACACATTTCCTTTTAGTCTATTAAGGATTTATTTTATTATACGGTTATTAGGATAGTTTTAATTTAATTGGAGGATTAAAAGGAAATATGGCATGGATACACATGTCTCCTTGCATGAGTGATGGGTGCTACTCGTGTTAGCTACAATCTAAGGCAGTATACCTATCGATGCAGTCTAGCACTAATGGCGAGTATCAAGGTCGTATTCCTCGGGAAAGCGAAAGCCCAGAGTTACTCCTTTGTTCTTTGTTATATTAACCTAAAATGGATGATGAATAAATTCTAAACTAACTATTAACTACGAGCTAAGTTCCGAGGGAGATGCAGGAGTAATTGATAAACGAAATAATCAAAACAAGAAGACAAACCCAAAGGGAATCTAAACTAGTTGGCAACCGAACAAAAGATAAAGGATCGGTGAGTCTAATTATGCTACCCGTGGGCCGAATTCTTAACTGAATTCGGTTTCTCTCGAGATAACCGAATTCCTAAACCTAATAACCTAAAGTTGGAATCTCTTCCTAACGATTGATTCTTAAATTAGCATTAAACTTTAATCCGCCTCTATTAAGCTTTGTTAATTCTTAATCCGGCTAGTTAATTATCCTTATCTCTAAGTGATTATTAACCAGTTCTTGTTATTCAAAATTCCAATTGCCAAACGGATTTCTCAATCTCATAAAGCAATCTAAACATCACAATTCACAACGTCTCATGAATAATGCATAATCTTATTAATACTGAAATCAAGAAGAATACAAAACCAACTCAAACAATCCAACAATATAATATCAAGCCAACATAGTAAAGAAATCCCAATGGATTAAATCAGTCTAGCTAAACATGTTCATGTTTAAAACAATCTAGGAAATCAATTACAATGAAAGAATAATGAAAATAAAACATGTACACCCTTTTCTCTCGAATTGGATGAACAGCTCCAAATCTGGATCTACACTTTGATTAATCTCCCAAACTGCCTCTTGAATTGCTCCACTATTGTTTTGCACTCGGAATCTTACGATTCCGGGATTCTTACTCCCCGCAACTCTCTCTTGCACTCAATACTGTACAAAAACTGAACCAGCCTCCAGGGCTCTATGTCACTCTTTTTCCTTTCTCTCCCTTTTCTAAGAAAAATTCATTTTTCTTATATATTTAACTCAGCACGACCGTGTTCAAAGTCCAGGCCGTGCTGAAACTGTGGATCTCACCAAGTAGGGTTTCACCACGGCCGTGTTTCTCCCCGTGTTGGCCACCACGGGCCGTGTTTCTCCCCGTGTTGGCCACCACGGGCCGTGCTGAAGGCCGTGGTGGATACGGAAACCGTGCCCAAAGTGCCAATTTCAAGAATCAAAGCCAATGGTTGAGCACGGCTAGAGTCCAGGCCGTGCTCAATGTATGCATTGCGGGCTCTTGTCCGATCTTGATGAATTCTCGTCCGTTTCCGCACGTATTGATCTATAATTGCTTAAACAACGATGATGGTCCTATAAATGTTCCTGAAATGCAAAAGAACATAAAACACGGGTGATCTAGGAATAAAAGCACAATAATTGCTAAGAACATACGCAATAATATGCAAGCAAATATGTGTAAAACTATGCTCATCAATGAGCAAGTTAGAAGATAATAGTATAGTTTTACCTATTGTTTTTAAATTTAATGTCCCAAGTAACTATTTATATCCTAATTTTTTTCTCTACATATTCTCCACAATATTTACTATTCACCATCATCTTCCTTCCTCTACTTATCTCTTTACATGTCTAAGGGAAAGGCTTATTTGATCAAATCCAACTCTATTGCTCTCCTAGCCACTTTTAAGATTGCTTAACATACTAATTTTTTGTTGATTGGCTATTATGACTGAATTGGAAATTGAAACTTGTTAGACATGGTCCGCGCTTAAGGATTGAACCTCGAAGAACATAAGGTTTGGGTCAGCACAGGTGATGTTGAAGGCTCTTTGTTTAGAGTTTTAATTAAAGAACTGATGATGAATTTGAAGCTATTAACTTGAAGAGTTAAGTGGTTTTAGGGTGATTTTTAGGCTAATTATAACTTATTAATTTTCTTATTTTGTTCACTATCTTCATTTCCATTTCTAAGATTAGTACCTCTACCTCATGTCTAAATAATTTCATGATTGGGTTAGTAGCTAATCTTTAATTTTACTAAGTTGCATGACAAAGTAAGAGCTTTGGATTATTTCAAATGATGATTATTGACTATGTTGGTTTTCTTTAATTTGGTTTCTGTTTGATGATTGAATTGAATTGTTTGCGATGTAGTTTGATGAGAATTATTATGTTTACTGTGTGTAGTGATGGGTAATAGGGTTAGAACTATAGAATTTGTAAACCCTAATTTGTATATTTATATTTAGATAACCCGGAGTCATCAAGCGCGCTGCAAGGAGCTTATTATTGGAGCATCGTACTGTGTGCAATATATTATACATATATATATAGATCTATATGCATTATCGCCTCTCCTCTTTGCATTAAGCATGTCTTTAAATGCGAATGAGATTGATGATACTTAGTGATTAATATGATATGCATGCATGCATTATATGAAAAATAGATTTTAATTGCTTATTAGGATTGAGTTAGAACCTCCTAGAAGATGGGGCAATCATCAGACCGTGGGTGCATTCTGGACAAGTAATATTAGTCTAGAAGTGCTTAGTTATTTTTTTATAACTGTTGTTGCTTGCTGTTTATTGATGTTGATGTGATTGTTTGTGCTCGTGTCATTTTGAGGTTAATTAATCGTCAAAAAAAAAAAACTACCACTATCCAAATAAACTGATTAGATAGCGAAAGTGGAGACCCTCTTGGTTTTGAAGAGGATCATTTTCTTAACGAACTACTAGAGGGTTCGAAAGTTAGATATTCAGAGAACTATAATACACGAGACTTCAAGATGAACCTATAGATAAAGTATGTATCTATGGTGCTTCAAAAGTATTATAAGCATTTTAAAGAGATTGAAAATATTTTTAAAATAGTTTTATCATTTTCTCTAAGTTTTGAACTTGAGCGTTGTGTCTGATGGTATTTCAATAGTGTTCGCATGTATCAAGTCGCACGTGTTCACTCATGCATCATATAATTTTCATGTCAAATATATCGAGTAGAATGTTGGTCGATCAGTGTCGGACATGGTATTGCATATGGTACACGCCATATTGTGGAGCACTATAATGCTCATGCTCACAAAGAAGCATCGTTTTCAATCATCATGCATTTATTTTCTATAATTACATGTTGTATATTATGTTTAAATATATAATTGCATCTCATACTTTCAATTGATTTGTGTTATCATGAGATTTATTTTATAATGTAGTTGTTTATATTTTTCAGTTGTGTTTCTTAGTCAGTGGAATGATGGCTATACCTCTAGATTAGTTTGTTTAACACTTCTTATTCTTTCTTGTATATCTTCTTCCCTTGCAGATTGATATGCTGCTTGCATATAGTAGCCTTGTGTTTGTTCAAGAACATGCAAATATTTTTGGTACCTATCTTCACTCTTTGTACTATTCACATCTTAAAGTTTTTCCTATTAGTTTTGAAATTATAGTGCATTCTTTTAATCAGTGGATAGCCTTTGTCAATATTCATTTATGCCATTGTGATGTTCATGTGTAGAGGCGATTTAAGAAAAGATGGTTGTTTCATGTACTTCAATCCAACAGTTGAATGAAGAAAAAGATGAGAATTGGTTAACAGTGGGTGTTCTTGCACCTGCTGTACCTACATGGTTGCTTATATATTTCAATCATTACTCCAAAAATTGTTGATATATCTACATTTGCTTATATTTACTCCTATTGCAATTTTTCTTCATTATTCTTTTCCCAATTTGATATAATGTACGGGTGAATGGTACGAACCTAACCTATATCAAAGGATTAAACCCGTATGTAAGTTTGATTTCATTACCCAAGATCTATCTAGAATCATATCAATGGAAACCTTAGACCCTTCAAGCATATTAAACTATCAAATCTAAGGTACTATTTTTAAATTTTTACTAATTTAATATTTCAAGTAATCATTTTATTTTTAAACCCGTATCTAGTCACAATTTTATTTTTAAATTTAATATTTCAAGTAATCATTTATATCCTAATTTTTCTTTCTTTCTACATTATTTCTTATAATTTTTACTAATCACCATTATCTTCCTCTAATTATCTCTTTGCATGTTTATGGGAAAGATTTCTTTGTCCAAATCCAACTCACTTGGTCTCCTAGCCACTTTTTAAATTAGCTTAAGATACTAACTTTATGTTAATTAGCTATTATGACTAGATTGTAAGTTGAAGCTTGTAAGAAATGGTATGTGCTTGAAGATTGGAGCTTGAAGAATATAAGGTTTGCATCGGCACAAGTGATGAGGCTCTTTGTTTAGTGTTTTAATTGAAGAACTGATCATGAGTTAGAAGCTATCAACTTGAAGAGTTAAGTTGCTCTTCTAGCCACTTTTTAAACTAGCTTAAGATACTAACTTTTTGTTCATTAGCTATTATGACTGGATTAGAAGTTGAAGCTTATTAAAATGGTCTGTGCTTGAAGATTGGAGCTCAAAGAACATAAGGTTTGCGTTGGCACAAGTAATGAGGCTCTTTGCTTAGAGTTTTAATTGAAGAACTGGTGATTAGTTAGAAGCTGATGCTTGAAAAGTTAAGTTATTTTAAGGTTATTCTTGAGCTAAATATAAGTTTTTTAATTTTCTTATTTTGTTCACTATCTCAATTTCTATTTTTAAGATTAGTACCTCTACCTCATCTTAAAATAATTCCATGATAGGGTTAGTAGCTAATCTTTAATTTTATTAAGTTGCATGATGGAGTTACTTCAAAAATCATGTTGGGTTATTTTAATTTTTTTGTTTGATATTTTAATTGAATTGTTTGTAATATAGTCTCATGATAATTAATTAGAAATATAAAATTTATAAACTCTAATTTTTATATTTGTGATTAGATAACCCGGTGTCATTAAGCGCGACGGATGGAGCTTAGTTTTGGAGCATCTTAGTGTGAGTAGTATATTATACATATATGTATGTATATGCATTTTCTTCTCTCCCCTTTACAATAAGCATGCGTTTAAATGCAAATGAGATTGATGAGACTTAATGATTAATACGATATGCGTGCATGCATTATGTGAAAAGTAGATTTTAACTGCATAACGGGATTGAGTTAGAACCTCCTAGACGATGGGGTAATCATCGAACATAGGCGCATGCTTGACAAATAATATTAGTCTACAAGTGCTTTGTGATTGTTATTTTGATTAGTGTTGCTTGATGTTTATTGATGTTGATGTGATTGTCTGTGTTTCTCTTTAGTGCAAAAAAAATTCCTAGTCTACTACTCCTTCGATTTCCTATAAATAGTCACCAAATTGAAAAAAATTGTACCATATCTCAAAAATACATATACTACTACTGCCTTGCCTAAACACTATCAAGCTTGAAGAATATACTCACATGGCTACCTATCCTTGTCCGCCAAATTCTTTAACACTCTTGTTAATAACATCCCTTGTTATGGTGGGTTCTTTGATGGTTGTTGCCGGAAACATTTACCAAGATGTTGACATCACATGGGGAGATGGGCGTGATAAAATACTCAACAATGGCAATGTTGTCACACTTTCCCTAGACAAAGCCTCTGGCTCAGGCTTCCAGTCCAAGAATGAGTATCTTTTTGGCAAGTTCGATATGCAACTCAAGCTTGTACCTGGCAACTCTGCTGGCACGGTTACCATATTCTATGCAAGTACCATTAACACTCTCCCTGCACTCTGGAACAATATATTCTTTAGTTATTTATTGGTTCTTGCAATAAACATAATATTAAAACATGGAAAAGGAAACAGGGAGCAGCAATTCTACCTATGGGTTGATCCAACAACTGATTTTCACACCTATTCAGTCCTCTAGAATCTAGGGCATAATGTGTAAGTTTGTGTATATAAGTTCCTCACAGTGCATGTCATGTTGCCAAGAGTTTACTATAAAATTACGGTGCCGAATTCTTTTTGATTATCTTTTTTTTTTTTTATAGATTCTATGTTGACGGTTGACCAATTAAAGAATTCAAGAACTTGGAATCAATTGGAGCTCCGTACCCAAAAGGCCAAGCGATGAGGATTTATGCAAGCATATGGAATGCAGATGATTGGGCTACAAGAGGAGGACTAGTGAAGACAGACTGGACACAAACACCATTTACTGCTGCTTTCAAAAACTTCCAAGCTAATGCCTGTATTTAGTCTAATGGAAAATCTTCCTGCACTAATTCTAATGGTACTAATAATCATGATAAGTGGTACTCTCGGGAGCTAGATCTTACAAATTAAAAGCAGCTTAAATCGGTGTAGATGAACTATATGGTCTCTAATTATTGCATAGATACCAAGAGATTTCCTCAAGGACTTCCTTTAGAATGCACTGTCACCAGCAAGAATTAGGAGTTCTAGGTGATGAGTATGCAAATTGACCCATACGAAAGTTTTCTTTTTTCTTTTGGTCTTTATATGACATGATCAAATCAATAACGGAAGACAATTAATTTTTTTGCTGAAATTTTTTATATAAATAAATTTCAACGAATTGATTTTTCTTCTTAATTCTAGAAAATAATTATGGTTTATTGTCATGCATGTATATAATATCATTGTCCTATCTGAATTGTTCATGTAATTATGGTTGTATTTCGTTTTATTTTTAGAAAAAAAACTTTGAACATAAAAATTAATGTTATGAAAGAAAGAGCCAACAAAAAATAATTTTGATAATAATATCATCTATTTTTAAAATCTAATATTTTCTTAAAGATAAAAAAAAGAATTAATATAATAAATATATATCTCGATTTTTAAATAAAATCTTAAATTTAAATTTTATAATAAAAAATATCTAACTTAAATTATTTTATGAAAGCAATTTAAAAATTTTCCACATTTTCTTGTTGCTTAACTTCAATTGAAGGGGTTTTCAGAAAAAGAAAACTTCGATTGAAGGGACAAAATTGATTTTCCATTTAGCTGAGGAAGGGATAAAATCATAAAACAAGGGATCATTAAACTATGGAAATATGTGTTAGATGTTATTTTTCTAAGGCTTATACTTGCTTCAATTGTACATTTGGTTTGGAACTTTTCTTTAATTTTATTGAGATTACATTATTTATTTTTCCAAAAAAATTATTTATTTTTATATTTCGCATTTCGAATTTTTTGGTTAATCTAATTTTCTTTTTATTCTTTTTGAATTTTTTTACTTATACTTTTTAGATCTTTGTCTACTTTTGTATATGTTTCACATTTTTTCACTTTTATATGCTTTTTGAAATTTTTTACTTTTGTACTTTTTTACATTTTTCTTATTTTTGTACATCTTTTGATTTTTATTTTTAATTTTATACGCATTACTACTTTATATTATATATTGTTAAGTATATAATATATTTGAAATATACTCATAATAATATCTATAAATTACTCATTAAAACCTTTTGTATAATCAAAAACAATTTAATATATATTATATACTTTTAAATGTCCGTTACAATAAAATTTATATATCTTATATTTTTTTAATGTCCATTGTGATAAAAAAAGATATATATATATGTGTGTGTGTGTGAAAAAGGAGACATGTAAATTTATAAAAATGGCCTTATGATTAGTGAGATATATCAATTTGGTCTTTTACTAATTAAATATAATTTAATAAAATAGATAATAAATAATAGTGGTATATAGATATAATTTTTTTACATATTAGATCTAATTTAATAGGAAACATAATACATAGTAGTGGTATAGAAATGCAATTTGTATAGAGATAGGACTCTAAAATATTATAAATAAAAAGATTACAATAAATGAATTTCTGATAGAGTTAAATAATTTTAATTCTTGAAAGTAGTAGTTATATTTTAATATTATATTAACTAATAAGTTAATTTTCTTAATTAGTTATAAAATAATTTCTAATTGTAAGAAACAGTATTTTAGCTATAATTATGTACATAGTATATATATATATACTATGTAGTAATTCTAGAAAGAGATAATAATTATTAGAGAGATAATTCTAGATAATAAATAATTATAAAGAGATGTTATAAAGAAATAAAAAAATAGAGAATCAATATATCTAGAGAGTAATTCTAGAGAGAAATAATAAATAAATTATATAGTTATATAATAAAAGTTTATAAATAATATTTCTACGGGTTTGAATCAAAAGTGTCGATTCTGATTCCAACTGAAAAGAAACCAGTCCTCTTAGGTTTTAAGAAGTTTGAGTTTGGTTTTGAATTTGAAGAATTTTAATTTCATTTTTTTATTGATCTAGTTTCGGAGTCCGGCCTGGCCGCGAATATTTCATGAAAAGTAGGAGGCTTAGCTTAAGATTGAAACTCGATAACTTGAAGGCCAGGCTGAGGAGAGTGGGGCTCCACTTTGAAAGGGTTAGATGATCCTTCACCTCTCCATTAATCAAGAAAGAATAATTGACTGAAGAAATGCACCTCAAGATTTTATCACTTCAGGAAACTTAAAAATCAAGTTTAAACATCATACATTCGATAAAGATCATTCGACACGATCATACACTTTGGACATGTCCAGCTTCAGCTCATGATAACCTTCATCTTCCTGTTCCAGTGCTTCGAAGCATGTTTGCACTCAAAGCCAATAATTGCATTATCTCTAATTAGTCTACTAAGGAGAAAGGCACTTTGGTTTTCGAAGATAGCTTCAGCAACTATTCGTAAAAATCCATTAGCAAAAGCTTTAGAGATAATCCGTACAGAACTATGCACAAGCTTATTTGCCTAAAGTCCTCAACACTTTCCAAATATTTGACTTTTGGAATGAGCTTGATTAAAGTCGAGTTTATATCTCCCATGCTTTTCCTTTATTAAGAACTCCCAAGGAAGCTGAAACAATACTATCCCTAATGATATTTTAGTACTTTTGGTAAAAAAAGCCGTTGGAAGTCCATCCTTGCTCAGGGCCTTTGGCAGGTGGATTTTAATCGATAGTTAAGTTAATTTCTTCCTGCAAAAGTTCTGGTCAAGCACTAAATTTGAATCATCAAGGCATAAAGTATTAGCATAGTTTAAAATACAGTGGATATCAAAGCTAAAGGAAGAGAATATACTAAGAAAATAACCATTAATGACTTACAAAACTTGCTAGGATCTCTTTCTAGGAAATTTAGGTAAGCAGATTCATTTTCAGCATTTAGCTCATCCAGTACTGCATTCAATGAGGCTTCATTAGTGCTTCTTACAGCCCTCTAAAATATGTTCTTTAGTGGCTGACCCTTGTACTCATTCTTCCAATTGCAGTACACATGCTTGGCACAGTTATTGTATTCAGCATACGGTGTAAGGTTCCTAATGGAATTTATCAGTCTCTGTTGTATACACATTAACATGTACTAGTAGCCCACATTACAAGTAAGCTAACTATAAAAAAAAATTATATAGAGTAAAAGGATTGATATACCTTTTGTTAGTCCCAACCAAGGCCAATTGTGATGTTGAGCTCTTTAAATAAAATCTTTAAAAACCACTCCTAAAAAAATTTATCTTTAGATTCTACTACTGCCCAAACAATAGGAAACATCTGATTATTGTCATCCTTTGAAGTAGCACATAAAAAGGTCCCACCAAGAATTTTTTTAAGAAAACACCCATCAAATCCTATTATTGGTCTACACCCCTTCAAAAAAACCCTTCTTTAGTGCACTGAATCCAAAAAAAAAAATCCTCTAAATACACTATCATCTACCAATAGAAAGTCAAACCTCCCTTCTTTGTCCACTCTTATTAATTCTGCCTAGTATGATCTAAGACTAGTATGATCATGTATTGAACCTCTCAACATCTCAAGAGCCTTCCACTTAGCTCTATATAGTTTCCATTTTGATAACCTCTCAACATCTCAAGAGCCTTCCACTTAGCTCTATATAGTTTCTATTTTGATAACTTTAAAACATACTTCTCAAGCACATCATCCTCTAAATGCTTAATAGACCAATTAGGGTTTTTTCTAAATCTATGTGCATATCATTTTACAATCCGAGTTGATGTAGCTTGTTTGTTCTTCATTTCCTATGGCATCTATGAGGACCAAAGTAGGTCTTGATTGCAAATGTATTTTCTCTCTTTATGATACTGCCATAAAGCCTCCAAGGGCACCCCGGTACAAACTTAGCTTCAAGTTGATCTTTGTTGCTCTTACAAATTTGGATGTTATGTCCATTTAAAATTCGATGCCTCTAGACAGCCTGCCTACATTGAAATCCATTTTCAAATCTCATACCTAAGACAAATTTAAGTGTTTTATGATCACAATTAGAGTCATATGTAACTCTATTTCTCCTCCTTCTACTTGATCCCTGCTCAAAAGCCTCATTCTTATCACTTGTGGAATCTGAATTTATATCACTATTAGAGTCTTCATATTCTGATTGTCATTCCCTTTCATAATTTGTCCTCTCTTTTTATTCAGTTTTGCCTTGAGTTCTCCTTGTCTGAAATCCACCAATTATATTGAATCTATCTACAACTCATCCACAAGCACAAATCTTCTATATTTTGCCTTGTTTTGTCTTACTTGAATGTATTCCTCACTATCTGATGCTAGCTCATGTCAAAAAGCTCATCATCTATGCCACTTTCTCCTACAGGATTTTAGTCAAGATCAGTGATGAGCATAGTTTTACACATATTTGCTTGCATATTATTGCGTATGTTCTTAGCAATTATTGTGCTTTTATTCCCAGATCACCCGTGTTTTATGTTCTTTTGCATTTCAGGAACATTTATAGGACCATCATCGGTGTTTAAGCAATTATATATCAATATGTGCGGAAACGGACGAGAATTCATCAAGATCGGACAAGAGCCCGCGTTGCACACATTGAGCACGGCCTGAGTCAAGGCCGTGCTGACCATCACGGCCTAGACTCTGGCCGTGACCAACCATCAAAACTTGGTCTTCAACACAATAGTTTGAGCACGGTTTCCGTAGCCACCACGGCCTCCAAAGACGGCCTGGTGGCGGCCGCGAGCAACACCGCCGTGGTGAAACCCTACTTGGTGAGATCCACGGTTTCGGCCGCGGCTGGACTTGTGTCTTTGAGTTAAATATATAAGAAAAATTCATTTTTCTTAGAGAAAAAGGGGGAAGAAGTGACATAGAGCCCTGGCGGCTAGTTCGATTTCTGCACAGTACTGAGTGCGAGAGAGAGTTGCGGTGAGTAAGAATCCCGGAATCGTAAGATTCTGAGTGCAAAACAGTAGTGGAAGCAATTCAAGAGGCAGTTTGGGAGATTAATCAAAGTGTAGATCCAGATTTGGAGCTGTTCATCCAATTCGAGAGAAAAGGGTGTACATGTTTTATTTTCATTATTCTTTCATTGTGATTGATTTCCTAGATTGTTTTAAACATGAACATGATTAGCTAGATTGATTTAATCCATTGGGATTTCTTTACTATGTTGGCTTGATATTATATTGTTGGATTGTTCGAGTTGGTTTTGTATTCTTCTTGTTTTCAGTATGAATAAGATTATGCATTATTCATGAGACGTTGTGAATTGTGATATTTAGATTGCTTTATGAGATTGAGAAATCCGTTTGGCAATTAGAATTTTGAATAACAAGAACTGGTTAATAATCGCTTAGAGATAAGGATAATTAATTAGCCGGATTAAGAATTAACAAAGCTTAATAGAGGCGGATTAAAGCTTAATGCTAATTTAAGAATCAATCGTTAGGAAGAGATTCCAACTTTAGGTTATTAGGTTTAGAAATTCGGTTATCTCGAGAGAGAAACTGAATTCGGTTAAGAATTCGTCCACGGGTAGCATAATTAAACTCACCGATCCTTTATCTTTTGTTCGGTTGCCAACTAGTTTAGATTCCCTTTGGATTTGTCTTCTTGTCTTGATTATTTCACTTATCAATTATTCCTGCATCTCCCTTAGGACTTAGCTCGTAATTAATAGTTAGTTTAGAATTTATTCATCATCCATTTTAGGTTAATATAACAAAGAACAAAGGAGTAACTCTGGGCTTTCGCTTTCCCGAGGAATACGACCTTGATACTCGCCATTAGTGCTAGACTGCATCGATAGGTACACTGTCTTAGATTGTAGCTAACATGAGTAGCACACATCAAGTTGATCTTACAAATTTGGATGTTATGTCCATTTAAAATTCGATGCCTCTAGACAGCCTGCCTACATTGAAATCCATTTTCAAATCTCATACCTAAGACAAATTTAAGTGTTTTATGATCACAATTAGAGTCATATGTAACTCTATTTCTCCTCCTTCTACTTGATCCCTCCTCAAAAGCCTCATTCTTATCACTTATGGAATCTAAATTTATATCACTATTAGAGTCTTCATATTCTGATTGTCATTCCCTTTCATAATTTATCCTCTCTTTTTATTCAGTTTTGCCTTGAGTTCTCCTTGTCTGAAATCCACCAATTATATTGAATCTATCTACAACTCATCCACAAGCACAAATCTTCTATATTTTGCCTTGTTTTGTCTTACTTGAATGTATTCCTCACTATCTGATGCTAGCTCATGTCAAAAAGCTCATCATCTATGCCACTTTCTCCTACAGGATTTTAGTCAAGATCAGTATGTTCATCTTCTGCATTATATTCACTTTCATCTTCTACGCCACCGTTCACATTCTTTTCGTAACCTACCTCAATGTTAACTCCTTCATATTTCCCTCCTACATCAATTTCTTCAGGTTCTTCTGCAATACTAACATAAACTTGCATTTCAACCCTGCCATTTCCAACCCCTGACTTGTCATTCCTTACAGTAGTCTTTTCTACCGCTCTTCCACCCTTTATTAACACATTCATCATACCATCCCCACTACAAATATACTTTGCCATTTCGATAACACCATAATCATCATTAATAGTCTTATACCCTTCACTTGTTCTCACATCTGGTAATCTAAACGACAGTTTGTCCTAACAGTTATAACCTAACTTCTCTACTTCCTCTTTCAAATCAAAATAGATAAATCTATCTACATCAAGCCCATGTCTAGGGTAGATGTCACCTCCAGCATATACCATTTCATTACCAACACTCACTAAACTCCTACCATGGTGGAAGTAAATTGAAAATGTATCGCCGTAGTATATTATAAGCAGAAAACTACTTAGCTACATATAGTCAAACCATGATAAAGCACAAAACACAGAAACTATACAAACCCTATTAAGAAATTTAAAGTCAGGGTCCACTACAATATAAAAGTAAAGAAAGTTGCCTTACCTAGTTGCCATTTTCGCAACACTATGAAGCACTTGGGACCACAACTATAAGGCACCACACTGAAACCTTCTATATTAAATTTTCAAAATGTGTAGCAAATAAACTTAAATCTCTGAAATATGGAAGGCTTTTAAATGACGATAAACACTTTTGGATTCTTTAACTCTGATTTCAAGAGAGAACTAAATTTATGTCAGTAGCAGATGAAAAACACGACAATTTTTAGTTTTTTAGGTTTGGAAATTTTAGGATATAAAACCAATTTAGGGATTTTAGTATTCTATTTAGGGTTTCCTTTAAAACATTGCATTTCTCTAATATATTAAAATTAAAACGCCTTGTCTTGACACCAAATGCATAGTACTGACGTGGGCCTATATTAGAACAGTAAGACCAACATGGCTAATCTCGACCTGACATGCTGGAAGCAACCTATTGGATCTTACATCGGTGCTTCGAATTGCAAAGAAATGGAACTAGGTGACTGGATTTATCAAAATTGAAAAGACATGTCAAAATTGCAAAAAGCGCGAAAGTTTGTGATTAAAAATGCAATTAGCCTAAGAATATATAAAAACCCTAATTATCTCTCACCTCTCATCTCTCTTCTCACACATCTATCTTTCTTTTAAAAAATTATAAATATTTATAAAGAACTAAAATTGATTAATTAGCAACATAAACCAAGAAAGAGGAAAGGAAAGATGGCACCATTAGATTCATTAATCCTCATTTTCATAGTTTTATGAAAAAACCTATTAGTTTCCACATAAATTTTTTGGATCCAACAACTAACATCACATGTCCAACAAACTATTTTCATCAATTTCACCCCTCACTCACTCATCCACTCACTAGCTCTCTCTTGATTTTAGTTCATTCATCACATCTTACTCACTTCCATTGTTAGGCGTGTCTAGAAGTGAACTCTCTCTAGAACCCTCCTCGTTAGCATATACATATTTTCTTTTTCTATATTTATGTATAGATCTAATTATTTTCTCTTTTTAAATGGTTAGGTAGGACTATAAATAGAAATTCAAAGAAGAAAAAAAAAGATGTATGAGAAGAAAGATGAGAGGTGAGAGACAAGAGCTAATTAGGGTTCTTCTTTATTTTTTTAGTTAAGGTAAAGTAGGTTGAGTAACATAGGTAAGACTAGTTAGATTAACTAAAGTAGATTAGTTTTAATATGACATGGCAATGGGACCCTGAATGTGTTCAAAATTGTTTAGGTGGTTTACATGTCATCCTCTATCCAGCTCAATTTTGACCAATATTAAAATTTGGCTAAAACCGCTCTTAATTAGCAAATCCATGGCTAAATTGATAATATTTAAAGTTTTGACCAAAATAACCAAATCACATAAAATTTTAGATTTTTATAGCTATTAGACCTTTATAATTAAGATATACGTTTTTTTTATGATTAAATTCTAAAAGATTTTAAAGAAATTAAATTCTAAAAGAGTACAAAACTTTTTTGTCAATCCTACTCCATTAATTCTAACGATATTATGGTGAAATCCTTTTGGGGTTGTAAATGAATCAAATATCTCGCAAGCTATTCGGAGCTCGGATCACTAAAAAGCTCATTCAGTGTTATTGATTAACTTATACGAGCCAAGTTCGAGCTTAATTTTGAACTCAATAGTTTTATCGAACCGAGTTTGAATTTGACAGAGTTTGGTTTATTAGTTCGCGAACCTACTCATTTACTAGCTCACAAACAGGCTCATGAGCTCGAGCTCGAGTTCGGTTCGCTTATAATGCTTGCGAACAGGCTCATAAATAAAGTTCATAAACATGCTTGTTTATAAGCTCAACAAGCACACTTGTGAGCAAGCTCGTTTATAGACTCAAGCTCGATTTAAATAATTAATAATAATAATAAGAATATTAATAATAATAGCAATAATAATAATAATAATAAATAATAAATAAATATATTTTATAAAAAAGAGTTTCTTCGAGATTAGATAAAATAAGTTGATCCATTATTATTCTACTTATTAAACTATTGTATATTATTAAATTTAACTAAATTCTTACAAATAGTAAAAATATTCTTAATGCTTCCTCTAATTATACTAATCTAATGAAAAAGTTATTTATTATTAAAGTCTTAATTAGTATATAATAGGTCATGACTAACTAGGCACTAGCGTGAAAAGAAAAATTAAACATTTGTGTCTAAATGAATATAGTTATTAGTATTGCCATTATTACTAAATCTTATATATATATATATATATATATATATATATATATAGTATTTTCTTTCGATATGATGTTCTTTAGTTTTTATATATCTCATATTTGTCCAACCAGAATTTCGGAGTCAATAGAGTGGAATGTGGGTGTTGGATTATATAGTTTATTTGAGAAAATTTTAATTTAATTAAGAACTTGGATTGAATTTACATTTATATTTATAGACGGTAATCAAAATTGAAAACTAAGTTAAAATTAATCAAGACGGTAATATATATAAGTTAATATATTATTATAAAAAACTTTTAGCTACTTTGTTATATCGCACTTTAATTTTTTTATATTTTAAAATTAATTTTAAATTTTATAAATAGTATTCATTAGAAGGTGAATGCCACTAAAAGAGAGATTGTGATGTTGGTTTATATACTCTTTTTAAGTTAACATAGACTAGTGATTTATCTAGTATGGTCTTTTTATAAATTTTTTTGTGTATTGTTGGTATTTACTTTCATCATTCATGTTGTTCTAGTAATATTTTTTGCATGTTTTGCTATATTTTTAGACGCTAATGTTGAATACTTTTGTTGTAAATTTGAGTTTTGTTTTATTTTATTATATTTAATATTTTCATAATTTCTTAATATATATTTAGATTTTTTATTGCTTAATTTAATTATTAAAAAATACTTAATGAGCCCAAGCTCATTGTAGTTAACAAGCTTGAGCTCGACCTTTGCCTAACGGGCTTATTCTCAATATAGGTATAACGAGCTCGAACTCCAGTTTTTCTTATTATGCAACCACTTAACAAATCAAATTCAAATCGAGCTCGAGCTATTCATCAAACTGAGCTAGTTACAAACTGAACTCGAGCTATTCGCGAGCCTAATTATTTACAAAGGAGCCGAGCTCGAGCTTTTGTTAGAATTAAACAAACCAAGACTGAATTTGTTGATGTTCAGTTCGGTTCGGTTCAATCACAACCCTAAGTCCTTCTAATATACTATGGGTGTACGATACTCTATAAATCTAAAAAAATTGATATTATTTAGTAATAATAACTTATTAACATAATTAAATACTAAATTAGCCAATTATATAGTACTTAACTATCCATCAACTAAATACATTATCTTTATTTATAAAGAAATTCTATTTATTTTTTAGATTTAATCAGTCGTACTTAACAACTATAAGATTCACCTATATAATTTTAACTTATATAAAAAATCAACAATTATATATAAAATCATCAGCAATCTAAATTAGTTTAAAGATATATAAAACTAATAAATTATTTAAAAGAATTGATTGATTCACTATAATTTTAAAATATATTTTATAATTATAAAATACCATAATAATACTCTAGCAAAATTTATTATTTTAATATTTTACTATTATTTTTAAAATTATTTATTTTTATTTTTAGTAATTTTATTATTGCTAAAATAACATACAATATAGCCTGGCACTAATCTAATATAATGTGTTTGTAACTATAACAAATGTGACATATATTGTAAATAAAAATAAAATAAAACTAACAAGAGAATGTCTTTACAATCCATATTGAATTACAGACCACGAAAATTGGACTTAATATTTTTTTAAATCCCTTGAAATAGAAGAATGACAGATAGAAGCAAAGAAAACAAAGAAAAAAGATTAGCATGTTTAAGAAATCTAACTTATAATTAACAGGTTTTTCTTTAAGATATTCGGTAATTATATTTGGAAAAGATTTAATAAATAGAAATTAATGAAAAAAAAGAAAAAAAACAAAATAACAGAAAACTAAAAGCTAGCTTGTGAGGATTGAAAACGTCTATGGCCATAAGAACAAAATTTATAACCATGATATAGAACAAGAGAAAGAGAGAAACTTGATATTGAAGTAGTAACATACACAAGTTTGTGACTTATGAATCCCATTATAAAATTATGGTAAAATAAAGAGAATAAAAAATAAAAGAATATGAAAACATAATAAAAAAATCCAAAAATCATATAAAAAGGTTATATTTGGATTATCATTAAAAACAAAAGAAAAAGAAAAGACAAGAAATGTATATATCTTAATTATTTTCCATGACTTAAATTTTTTTACTCTCCAAAATGAGCATAACTAGTTTTACCTTCCTCAACATATCATTTTCCTTTCTTTCAAAAATAAAAAAAATAATTTTAAAATATAATAGTTAATTATTCCCCTAGCTGTTTTCTTCCTTTCTCTTTCAGTTACCTCTAATTCATTTATAATGTAAGGTAGGGGTGTTCAACCAAACCAGTAACACGACCAACTCGAAAAATCCGATAAAAACCGAAAAAAAAAATATTATGTTTAAACTGTCTTGAATTGAAAATAGTTTATAAATATTCAAAACCGAATAAGAGTGGATTGAGTCCGGTTTTGAATTTAAAAAATATAGTAAGCCCGACACAACCCAATATAAAGTAAAAAAGTTCAAATCCATATATAGAACATGACTTTTTATTCATGAAGTTATTTTTCTTACTGACTCATATTTCTCATTATATGGATGGTTGAATGTTGTAAAATATATAATAATTTTTTTTCTCAAAGCTTTCTATCATCTTGCATGGTTTAATTATAATGAATGTATAAATATAGTATCAGTCTTTAGTTATTTACAATTGATATTGTTTTATACAGTACAAAATTGTTAGCTATATCAGTAAGTGTATATTATAATTTTGTACTTACTATTTTATATTGCTGCTAGGATTTACTTTTGAATTATATTTTTGAAATCGAACCCGATTAAAAACAGATGAACTTGAATTTATTGATTTTTTAATTTCAAATATTGAATTTAGTTTTAAATAAGTACAATCCGATCAAGATGGTTTAGATTAATATATAACCTCTAAACCAATCAACCCAACTCACGAACATTCCTAAAGTTTGAAGTTAACAATTTGCATAAAAACTGAACATCACCACCCTAAGGTTTGAAGGTATGAATTTGCATAAAACTGAACCAGGGTCCAGGGGCTTGTCTCACAATATACATCTAAATCTTGAAGAAAGCTTTAAAATTCTTCCCAGGGTTTCTCCAACTCGGAGTTTGCTAATTTAACCTTACAATCCACCATAAAAACTACTTTGAAGAACTTAAAAGAGGAAGCACCATGCTCTAACTTGCTGCCGGCTATGATCATTGCCAGGAATTAGCTTTTATGCCTAGCAAGTGTTACCTGAATTTTTAATAATTCAACACTTACATATTGCAAAGCCAAGCAAAAAAAAAATTTGCCTCCACTTTTATACTTTCGCCAAAACCTATCAAGAAAATTGCACACATAAGCTATTAGTGCTAAGCAGATGATATTATTCCTTAAATTTTATTAGGAGTATAGGATAATGTTTTGACAGAGAATAATGGTGACATTATCTTTTCTACCATAGGTTACATGAAAAATTTTAACAGAAATATGTCGTCAGTCTAAATGGTATACGAAACACCAAAGACAACCTTAAAATGCAGAGGTTCAAAACACACGCGCTAAACGACATGCCTCTATGCAGCTTTCCATGAAGATAGTGGTGGAGTATCGGCAAACTTGTATGTAGCCATATTTCCATCATATCTATCGCCTTTTACAGCATCTGCAGAGGCAATGGATTCAAGCTCAGCCATTTCTACTGGTGTGAGTTTCACAGACAAAGCTCCGATGTTCTGGTTGAAGTTTTCTATCTTGGTGGTTCCTGGAATGGGGCAGACATCATCTCCTTGGTGATGGACCCAGGCAAGTGCTAGTTGTGATGGAGTGCATTGTTTCCTCGCTGCAATTTCGTTAACACGCTCAAAAAGGTGTTTGTTATGCTCCAGATTTTCAGGTTGGAATCTAGGAAGATGCTGCAACAATAGAAATGCTCATTTTGGATTAACAAGTACAGCCAACTCAAGAACAGAGGAAATCAGTCATGGTTACATAAACTTAGTAAAGCATAAGAAAGGACCCATAATATAATGCTGCACATAAGAATGCTCTTTCCCACTTCACTTGTGAGCATAACACAAGAGAATCAGCTTTCCTATGATATTGCAAAATAGTGGAGGGGATAAGGCATGTGTCCCCTAATATGCCAGAATTTTTTTATTTTTTTTTTTGGAATAGCAATAATGTTCTGTATTAGATTTATTGGGGAAAAGAACAACCTTAAATATTAATGTTGATGAGAATACTGCTTCTTACTAAGCAAGAATGACAAATTAAACCAAAGAAAACAGAAGCAAGAATGGGTAATTAAACCAAAGGAAACCAAAATACAGCTCTTCAAAAACAAACCAAACCAGGAATAGACACAATTCCCTCTGTCCAGAAACAAACAGAACACCAGAACTCTAAAAATTCAGCAAAAGCAACAAATGAAATAAATCAATGGAGCTGATTTCTTGTACTCAAGACTTAGGCATGGCTAGCTGCTTTTGACAAAGTATCAGCACAAGAAGAAGCAGCAAAACAGTACAGATTGGTCCCTGAACAAGTTTAATTGCTGTAAAAGAATCTCATTCAAAAATCATGAACAGCAGTGCAGTGACAAGGTTGACACAAAGCAATCATCGGTGGGAATCATAGTAGAGATCACAAATCAGCCAAAACAATATGGCATGTACTGCAGGTTTTGTTAGTGTAATTAGAACCTTGAATGCTGTCTTACAAGTCTTTCAACAAAGGTGAAAAAAATGGTAGCAGTATGCAAGTACTCCAATAACCCTTGTTCGTTGTTGTAAACAATCTCATTTCAGACAAAAGGAGGTCAACACCTAGCAAAGTAGCCCAGATGCTGACATGAACTACATTTTATGCATAAAATCTGTTTAAAAGAACAATGTAAGCGAGAGAGGAGAAAGTGTATGTAAATTCTAGATGGTATGTAACCAATCAGACCAACTTAGACATTATAACGATTAAAATGCTACTTCAGTGAGCCTTCTCCATATAATACGATTGAGATACAGCCCGAATAACCACCTCGGGTGCTTTGGCATGTGCCTCCCCTGGCTGACCATTGTTTGAAGTAAATTTTAAAAATGAGAAAAGGAAGAAATAATAATAATAATTATTGATACTTCATATCAAAGTTTGGTATTTTCTAGGTCGCTAACTCAACAAAAAAAATGAAAGAAAGGGTCCGTGAACTATTGTGTCAAAGTTTGTGAAATCATAAAATCCAGAATTTGTCAATTTTTTTGATCAATCAAAGGTTGAAACTCTTTCTATTGGATTTGCAAATGAATTCCATAAATTTTATGGATTTCAACCAAACACAATGTAAATAATGATTTCATAACATGCAAGGATAGGAAATACCTCTATGATAATCCTCACTTTTCCTAATGATTAATATTGATACTAGGCATGTCTAATGCACAAGCAAAATATCATTTCTATGTACACGCATATCATACCAACCTTTCGAAAGTCAACCTCAGAAAAGCTTTCAACCAACTTAGTCCCTAGTGAAAAGAATCCTCGGCCCAAAGGACTGTATCAACAATTCCAATTCCAAGTTCTCTGAGAAAAAGATGGCATCACAATCAGGATTCGACATACTCATAAACATGTTAAATTTTCAATTACTTTGAATCCCATAAACAACAATTTTTTTTTATTGATGTGTTTACCTGCAAGTAGGAACAATCTCTTCCTCGATATCTCTCGACCATAAGGACCACTCTAACTGGATAGCCGTTACCGGGTGAACAGCATGAGCTCTTCTGATTGTTGAAGCAGAGGCCTCGGATAGACCTATATACTTTATCTTACCCTCTTCAACTAGTTTCTTCAATTCCCCCATCTTGCAAACACAAAGGAAAGTCCTAATAATGATTAATAAAAAGCAAGCAAATCTTAAACGTACTAATTCCAATGGGGACAGGGCAAAAAGGGGGCAAACCGTGATTTCAATGGGAACAGAAGTATCAATGCGATGTTGGTAATAAAGATCAATACAATCAACTTGAAGACGCTTTAAGCTAGCCTCACAAGCAGCTCTTACATAAGCTGGATCACCCTTAATCCCTCTCTTCCCATCTTGAAAAATTATGCCGAATTTAGTGGCCAATTCCACTTTCTCTCTCATCCCTCCTTTAAGAGCCTATGCAAATTCATATTAGAACATTGTAATGCCCAAAAAACAATTGATATCAGCCAAAAGAAATAATTGGAATCAATAAAAAAACCATACTTTGCCCAGAAGAATTTCATTAGTGTGGGGTCCATAGACATCGGAGGTGTCGAGAAAAGTAACACCGGAGTTGATTGCGTGGTGGATGAGAGCGATCATATCGGGTTCAGGCTTTGGAGGCCCGTAAAAGGCGGACATGCCCATGCATCCAAGTCCTTGTGCTGACACCTCTAGGCCCTGTGATCCCAGCTTTATTCTCTTCATTTCCGCCATTGTTCTTGATGATAATTAGTCCTTCAAGGCTTCAACCAAACCAGAGAAAGAGAAAGAGAGCTGAGTGTTGGTTTGCTGAGTGGCAGTTGGAGTTGAGCGTATCTTTATAATGCCGTATGTCTCATTTGAGGCTGCTGTTTTGGACCAGACACTGTGTAGAAGAAAGGCCCCATTCCTGTGGTAGGTACATAATAAATCAAATATTACTGATTCTGTCGCTTCACCCGTACCGCTTACGTCTCGCCTGACGTTTGTCTTCTTCTTCTTCTTCTTTTTTTTTTCTTTCTCTAAAAACAATGTTGCTGCTGACTTAAACGTTACAAATTCGATACCTATATTTTTTAGATATTCAATTCCACTCTTTTATCTTTAATTTGTTATTACTTTTGATAAATTGACAAGTATCATTTTTAAGAATTAGTTAGAAAAAGATAAATGATTATTATATGTATAATCGACTCGTTAATTAATAAATTAATAATTTTAGAAAAACCAATTCATTTAACATTGGATATTAATAATTCTATTATTTAATAAATTAAGAAATTTTATAATTATTTTTTATAATTATTAATTATTAGAGGAGATATATCAAGGAGGACTAGAATATGCGAAATTAAAATTAGTTCTACTATTATTAATTGAAAAATATTTAAAATTATTTTGCAGTATTCATTTTATAATCACTTATTAATTTAAAAACTAAATATTTTATTAGGACATAGATTTATTTTTATATAGTAACTTATTAATCTTAAACTTATGTAATTTAATATATTTTGAATATATTAGTGAAGAACTATTTTAAATTTTCAATCATTATAAATTAATAAATTAATATTTTTTAATTTTATTAAATATATTAATTATTAAAAGAGTTTGAATTATTTTGCTAAAAGCTCTTCTATCAATTTTCAAATATAAAAATAATATTGTACACAAGTTTTATAAAGATTGTATCTTTTTACGGTAACATGGCTCGAGGTTTTAGCACCAAGGAATTGCATTTAGCGACGGATACAGAGGTGTCGTTAGCTGAAATTCTTTAGCGACGGTGATCTACCGCCGTTAAAGGGATATTGAATCCGTTGTATTTTAAGCGTATTGCAAAAATGGAGAGCTATTTATGACAGTAGATGGCCGTTGTTAAATAGTGTAATGAAATAGGTTATTTTATAAACCTAAAATTTATTTAATTTTATTTTGTAGTAGTTCTCCTTCCTCCCATCTCTTCTCCCTCTCCCTCTCTTCTCTCCCTTCACTCCCTCTCTTTTATAGCCTCTCCCTCTCTTCTCCATGTCGTCGTCGCGAGGTCCTAGGTAAGGTTTTTATTTTTAAGTTGCATTTTAATTTTTTAGAAAACCAAGTTGGTGCTCTTACCGCCAATAAGTCACTTTTTTTTAAGTAATTAAGTTTGGTAAAAAAATTTAATTTATTTTTATCTTTTATATTTATTTTTATCATTTAATTTATTTATATATTATGTTAATATTAATTTTTAACTGTAATTTTTTTATTTCTGTTATTACTATTATTTTTTGTTAAATTTAGGTTTAGTGTTTAGTTTTTGTTAAATTTTTTTTAACTTGTTAGAAATTTTTGTTTAATAATTTATTTTTATATTCTATCATTTAGGTTTAATTTTATTAATTTTTAAAAATCTATTATTATAGTTTTTTTAGGGTTGTTTAGCTTTTTCTAAATATTTTTTTGTTAATTTAATATTATTATGTTAATCTTTATTTTTATTTTTTTGTTAAATTTATTTTTATTTTATTTTGATTTCTAAACTATTATTTAGTATATAAATCTCATTTATATTCATATATATATTTTTCAAATCTTATTTGCTAGAAGACGTGTGCATGGATTAATAAGCAGTATGTAAAATTAATTATCTAATTTTTTATATTGCTTTATGTATAATGTGAAAATAAATATTGAATATAAAATTATTTTAATTTTTTTACTTCTTTTGTTATTGAATAAGCTATTGAATAAATAATTGAATAAAGTAGTTTGTTTAGTAAAGCTTGGTAGTTTTTGTATATTTAGTTTTCTTGATGAATAAATCATTATTAAAATGAAACATGCGTATTGATTGGTAAAATCGATTTATGATGTATGTTAAATTGATTTGTTAAATAATAATAATCTAGCTTTTAAATTATTTGTGATTTATATTAAATTGATTAATATGTTAAATTAGTGATGAATAAAATTTTCAAAAATTTTCAACTTTAGCCAATCGACTGCATAAATGAAGCATTGTATCTAAAGCCGATTGGCCAAAACTCAGGTTTTAGTGTCGATTTTCAGTATGTTTCATTTTTGAATGTCAATAATTATTAAAATGTACTTTCTAGAAGGTTTTTATAGATAACTATCCAACTTTTAATTATTTTTTTATAATTAAATAGAATTTTATTAATAATTATCCAAATATCTAATTTTATGGTTCAAAAGCTCTCTCTCGGCTGGATGTTGGTCTAGCCTACTATGAAGGGGCGGTGGTCCCCTGGACATAGTCCTTTCAAGCCTCCGTGGGAGTCCGGGCCGTATCTCAGTCCCAGTGTCTATAAGTTCTCCACCTGTTGGCGTAGTCCCGGCAAACTACTTTTTAGAACTATCCTTCCGCCTTCACTTCAAACCTAATAATGTCGAAGGCAAGACCCCGGCCCGGAAAAATGACCGACGAGAGCCCTATTGATGACCATCGCACCTTTGTTTTGATAAGTCCTTTTAATTATTCATAATTCTTTGGAATTATTAGTAATTAAAAGAATATTTATCTTGGCCTCTAGAGTTTCCTCGTTCCTTCTCTATAAATAAAAAAGAAAACCCTAGGTCAAGGGGGTTATCAATAACTAGTTGACAATACCTATAGAGAACGATCAATAAGTTCACTAAATTTCTTAAAAGCAAACACTTAGCCTAAAACACTCTAGTTTCCCACCCTATTTTTAGATCAACCTCCTTCTCTACTTCCGAGACTCGAGAATCTATAAAATATGGTGACAATTTGAGGATTCTTCTATCCATCTCATCATGTTCCTTGCTTTGTTATGATTTTCTTATTTTTAGATGGAATATTTAGGATTTGTTCTTCATCTTTTTCTGCTTTTAATACTTAGATTTAAATCCATTATTTGCCTGTAGAAATCTTATTTTAGAAATAGATTTGCATGTTTAGGGTTTAAATATGATAATCTTGATGTTGGTTGTTTAGATTTGTAGGATAAGATGATTAGTTTTATAATTTTCCATGACTTTTATTAGATTTATGTTGTTTTCATTAGATCAGCATGTTAGGATTTTGAATTTGATGACTTCTGCGAGTTTGCATGATTAGATCTAAGTCTTGCCATGTTTCTTATTAGGCTCACATCATTAGGTTTTGAATTGTCAATCTTTCAATATTTTGGATAAAGTTGTCACATTTAGTGTTTGTTTGTTTACTCTAATTTTGTTTAAAGTTCAATTGTGTTGCTTTGCTTAGAAATGGTTTTCTTTACTTGTTTTGTTGTGTTTTACACGTGTATTAACCATTATTTTGTGTTTTTATGCATATGCTTGGTTACGTGGGAGTTAGGAGCTTCTGTTTGTCGAATTGGCCTAGAAACAACACTAGAGCCAATCGACTTTATGAACAACCGATCGATTATACATAGAGCCAATCGACTCTGTGACACAGCCAATCGATTTTTGTGGATTCTCGCTCATTTATGCATATTTCCATTAAATTTAAGTAATTAGTTATAGAAAGATTAAAATAGCTTAGTTTTTCTTACTTTCTTTTACTTTTGTTTATTTTTGTGATCTATGAGTGTCGGACAAATACTTGCTTATTTGATTGATAACTAAACACAATCCATCTAGACTTAGGCTTTAAAATTTAGACTTTGCCATACAATTTGTAGTCCATTAGGTTAATAAGATGGTAATTGGGCCCAATTATAAAATTCAACTAGATTCAAGTGGGCTTTGCCATGTTTAATTATTAAATTAATCCATTTAGACCTAGGAAATTAAAACATACTTTGTATGTAAAAAGTAGCCCATTTAGGATTAAAGGTTAGTACTTGGACTTAACATATGAAATTGGGCTAGACTAAGTGGGTCTTTGCATGTAATTGAGTAACTAATTAGGTTAATTAATAAAGTGGGGGTTGGGCCAGGTTTAGTAAAATGAGCTAGAATTAGGTGGAAACATGTGGTATTGTCTATATGTAGAAAATATTATGTTACATTCATAGGGAATAGATTACTAACTAATAAATTAAAGATAGGAATGTATAAATAAGGAAGTTGGTTTTTGAATCTATATCTAGATATGGCGAAGCTTTCTTATGGAATCTAGTTATGCCACGTAAGAAGTAAAAGTGTCCTGGTGATTTACCTAGATGGCGACTCCCTTTCTCCTTCCTAGTCTCTATGACTAGTTAGTGTGTTTCCAATTAGGTTGAAAAGCCTTGCAGTGCCGTTGTCTCTAGGACATTTGGATGCGTGCCCAAAACTGCTGCCCATAGTGGCGACTCCACTAGGGATAAGAGAAACTAATTCCAATGTATTCTTACCTTTAATTTTATCATTTCATAGTCTATTCTTGCATCACTAAATCATTTTAAAACATTGTGCATATTGGTCCCCATAGCCCCGATGGCGTCAGTTAGTAGTTCTTTGGCTCTATTCAGACCTTGAAATTATGATACTAGCTAACCATCACTCACAAAGACAAGTAAATTTCCTTCATCGCATGGACCCTTGAGTGGAAAGACGAGCAAAGAAAGGATATTTGATTTGTGGGAGCCTTTATCCTTACCCAAGCCTCCGCCTATGGTAATGATAATAGAAATCTCCCCTAGGTATCCAATTTCTTGCAATTTAAGATATTTTCCCTATAAGAGTTTGAAGCCCACATCTTGAAAGGCCTTGCCCAAAACATGTAGGCTTTGAAGAAGGGAAAAATAATTCAAATAATGATACTCAATATGGACATGATAATCAAGGCATGATCTGCTCCAACAATCAAGGAAATTATGCTCATAAAAAATGGCTAGCAAATCTCTTAACAATGGCTTCTTCCAAATATACAAATACTTAGTATATAAAGTTGGGTTGTAGGTTATTCTTTGTAACCATATTCAACTCTGTTTTTGTTCTTTCCTTATGCTTGTGGGGTTGTATATATAGAAGAGGTTATTCCACTTATTTTTTAAAAGGAATGAGAATATTATTTGTATATTTCCTCTTCATGGTATAAGAGCTGTACCACATAAAAGAATAAACAATTAAAACCATGCTAACCATCCAAAGCTTCCATCAATGTTCTAGTCTTTTCACTCTGAAACTCACTCAAACTAATTTTTTATTATGGAAATCACAAGTGCTCCTTCTTGTTCGTAGCCTTGGCATCCAAAATCACTTGGAATAAAGGAACGAATCAACACCAACTATTGAAGCCAAATATGGAGAAATCACCAATCCGGCTTACACAACTTGGCTCAACAATGATGACCTCTTAATCACTTAGTTATTAGGAACCATTACTGAGGAAATTCTTTTTGATCTTGATGATACCTCCAGCTTTCTTGTTATGGAAATCAACGAAGACAAATTGCTATCTAGTTCAAAGGAGAAGGAAGTCTTATTGAATGAAACTCTCATGACTTTAATAAAGGGTAATATGTCTCTCGATGAATACTTGCGCAAATTCAAAGGAATTTATGACAATCTTATTACAATCAAGAAACTGTTGGATAAAACCAGCAAAGTCTTTTAACTTGCTAGAGGGCTTGGACCCAAATACAAAGATTTTAGGATGGCTATGCTAACAAAACTGTTATATCCATCATATAATCAATTTGTTTTATCCCTTAAGGCATATGATCAAATGATGCAATTAGAGAATGAAGCCAACAACAATCAAGTAAATCATTAGCATACTTACTATAGTCATCGTGGGAGAGGAAGAGGCCATGGTGGTCATTCAACTCTAGAGACTGTGGTTTTGCTCCGGCAGTAAGTCAAGGACAATTCAATCAAAAGAAAAACATTGAAGGAAATCAATCCACCAACTCTTCTCTTCCAAAAGACGGTAATGTAGTATGTCAAATTTGCGGTAAATGTAACCATACTGCTATAAAATGCTAGAACATGTTTGATCATTCCTATCAAGCGGAGGAAGATTTGCCGTAAGGGTTAGCTGTCTTAGCTATTAACGATGATTATGATCCCACACTTCATGTGGATTCATGGGCAATTACACATGTAACGAATAATACTGGTAAAATTACTAAGCTTATTCCCTATCATGGTAATGACTCTTTATATGTAGGTAATGGAGAAAGTTTAGACATTACTCATATAGGATATGGTAATATGTAAACTAAAAATGGAAATCTAAATCTTAAAAGGGTGTTAATTTTCCCTAAAATAAAGGAAAACTTACTTTTTGTTAGTTAATTAACTCAAGATAATGCATATATTATTAAATTCCCATATAATGAGTTTACTATTGAGAACCTACAGGGAAAGTGATAGCTAAAGGTACCAAGAAATGAGAACTTTATGCTGTAGAAGAACTTTAAAATATTGCTCTCACCATTGTCTTCAAAAACGCTACCTCTACCATTTGGCATCATTGTCTTGGATACACTAGTCCTAAATTCTTAAAGTTTTTGCAAAATAAAGACTTCGTTGATGTTTTAAAATGGGAAAGACAAGGAACCATTTGTCCTTTTTATTAAATGGGTAAAAATTGCAAACTTTCTTTTAAGTCTTCTTTGAGTATTACAAATTAGCCTCTTCAAAATTTGCATTGCAATTTGTGGGGTCCTACTCCGATTTGTTTGTGTCAAAATTCTAAATTTTATACTATTAGCATTGTTGATTTTTCTAGATATACTTGAATAATCCCTTTAAAGAAGAAATTTGACTTATTTGAGATTTACTAAATTACAAAAACTCATTGAAGATTGATTTGAAAGAAAAATTAAAATTTTCCAAAGTGATGGGGTGGTGAATTTACATCAAAAGAATCTGCTAACCACCTTCAATAATGTGGTATTCAACATCAATCCTAACACCCCAGAACAAAATGGGGTTGTTGAATGAAAACATCGCCATATTGTTGAAACCGGTTTAACTCTCCTTTTTCAATCAAACTTCCCATGAAATATTGGGTTGATGCCTTTCTTACTGCTGTTTTCATCATCAATAGGTTGCCTTTCACCAAATTAAAAATGAAAAATCATTTTCTTAAATTATTTGGCACTAACCCTGATTATTAGAGCTTAAGATGTTTTAGGTGCATGTGTTATCCCTATCTATGAAATTATGGGAAGGATAGGTTCTCTAAAAGAACTTATCCATGTGTTTTTATAAGATATAACTCAATGCATAAAGGGTATCGTTGCTTTGAAAATCTCATAAACTGAATATATATTTCAAGGCGTGTGGTGTTTGAACGAGAAAACTCTACCCGAGCTTAAGTTGTATCCTGAACAAGAGGCATGGTTACAAAAGGGACAATCCCAAAATATCAATGATATCTTGGACATAAATAATGATAACAGTAATTGCTCTTATCCTAATATCTCACAATTTGGTGCAGGTCCAAATCATAACAAGGAGGGCACAAACTATCATGACATATTGGATACTAATAATCATTTAAATGACCCTTGTCCTAATATCTCCGAATTTGATGTGGGAGCCAATACCAATGAGGAAAGCAATCCAAATAAGATATCTCATTGACATGATAAGCTTAGTACCAGTTCTGCTCTAACAACATTGGAATTTGAACAACCAATGGCCATCTCTTCAGAAAATCAGTCCCATGACAATTCCTCTTCTTTAAATTCTAGAGATACTCCTCATATTTTAATTCCTAACTTGCAAATCTCTTCTACAAATGTAACGAACAATGGACGAGTTCAAGAAAATCAAGGAATAATAAGTGATCTCAATCAAGGATCCCATACGATGATGAATGACATGGATTCAAAAACAAATCCTACTCATAATATGTCTTTTCATTCTACTCATAATATATCTACTAATTCTCTTAAAGATATTTCACGTAACTTAGTTGTTGACTTACACCTTCCTTCCATAGGTAAAACGAGTAATCAAGGTCACCACATGGTAACTAGGCACCAACTTGCTCGAAATCCTAGTCTTGATCCTCAATTGGCTTATGAAACATAAAAAATAAGAGAAAGGAGGCAGCCTAAAGCTCTCATTTGCGTGATTAACCCAAAAGAGCCAACGACATGGAGGCAAGCTATAATTTTACCTCACTGATACAAAGCCATGGAAGAAGAACTCAAAACCTTGCATGCCAATAATACATGGAGTCTTATCCCTCAAACATTCAAAAAAATGTCATAGGATCAAAATGGATCTTTAAAGTGAAACTCAATAAGGATGGCACTTTAGATCGCTATAAAGCTCACCTTATAGCTCAAGGCTACATATAAATTCATGGCATTGACTATAACGAAACATTCAATCCTATTATTAAAATGACTATTATATGACTTTTTCCTTGCTATTGCTACTTCCTCAAAATGGGTGTTAAGGCAAGACGATATGAAAAATGCATTCTTACGCGAACTTAGTGAAACCGTCTTTATGAAGCAGTCACCGGGATTTAAAGACTCACATTTACCACACTTTATGTGCAGGCTAAATAAGTCCCTCTATGGCCTAATACAGGCTCCTCAAGCTTGGTTTAGTAGGCTATCAACCTTTTTAATTAATTTTGTTTCATATGTAGTTGTTATTATTCATCATTCTTTATTTATCGTACTAAATTTATTACTATTCTTATGCTTATTTACATCGATGATATTGTTATCATAGGGAATAATGATGCACATGTTCAACAGCTTATCACTATGGGTAGAGAATCTGCAATCAAAGATCTTAGGGACCTTCACTGCTTCCTTGGATTTGAAGTGCAATACACTAATACGAGCCTTACTCTCCCACAAGGAAAATATATCAAGGAGCTAATTACCAAAGCTGGTCTAGATAAAAGTTCACACTTCAATACTCTCATGGCCCTTAAGGTTCAAGCTACAAATAAGAGACAACGGGCACATCGATGCTAAAATTTATCGAAGCCTAACAGGTGCTCTCTTATATCTCACACATACTCGACCAGACAATGTGCATGTTGTTTATAACATCTGTCAAAGAGTTCAAGAACCTAATGTTGGCGATCTTAAACTCATTAAATGCACTCTTAGGTATGTAAAAGGTACCATCAATTTTGGTCTACACTTTAGCTCCCAAAGCTATTTCAGTCTCTATGGCTTCTGCAGTGGCGATTGGGCGGGTTGTCCAACAATGAGACGAAGTATCTCTAGGTATTGCATTTTTCTCAAAAGTAATAGCATATTATGGTCTTCCAAAAGGCAACGCACAGTTTCTAGATCAAGTCCCAAAGAGGAGTATAGAGCTTTAGCTCTTGCAATTGCTGAACTAATATGACTCACATACTTACTCAAAGACATTGGCATTCAGTTGACTCAAGCACCTCAACTTTTTTCTGATAATTTGAGTGCCTTATATATGATGATTAATCCAGCATTTCATCCTTATTCAAAACATATCGCTATTGATTATCATTTTATTAGGGAGAAACTTGCTCTTAGGAGTCTGTTACAAGGTTTCTCCGATCTCAACACCAAATTACTGATATATTTACAAAGGCATTAGTAAAAAGTCCTTTTCAAATTAATAGAAGCTTGGAGATCATTTGGTCATTCCCTCCAACTTGAAGAAGGGTGAAGAAGAGAAAAATAATTCAAATAATGATACTTAATATGGATATGATAATCAAGGCACGATCTACTCCAACAATCAAGGAAATTCTGCTCATCAACAATGGCTAGCAGATCTCTTAACAATGGCTTCTTCCAAATATACAAATATTTAGTATAGAAAGTTTGGTTATAGGTTACTGTTTATAACCATATTCAACTCTTTCTTTTTTCTTTCCTTATGCTTGTGGTTGTATATATAGAAGAGGTTATTCCTCTTATTTTTTAAAAAGGAATGAGAATATAACTTGTACATTCCTCTTCAGGCTTTACACTTATATTGGAAAATATCACTTTGTTTGTTTGAATTTCTTTGAGAGCTATTGGCATGCACGTCGGTACTTACTGTCCTATGTTGATAGTAAACCTATACCAAAAATTCTAGGAAAGAGAGACTCACATTGAACCATGTGTATTCTTTATCTTTATGTTTGCTAACTAGTGCATCATGCATACCATGCATCTCATGCGTTGTTCTAACTCTATATTTTAAAGCCATATATATTCTCCTTTAGGTTAGAAGAGATAAAAGAGTGGTAGGCTAGAGAGGGTACCGATATCACTAAAGATCTAGTCAGTGTTCGAATATCTAGAAAGGCTATGGGGTTAATCATTGGTAATCGAGACTGAGACTGCAACAGAGACTGAAGTGGCTAATGAGCAAGATGTTGAGATCCTCAAGAATGCTGTTGTCGATGATTTGAGGAGTGTGATTAAGGAAGAGCTCCGACAACTCTTAGCTAGGATGGCTGTGAACCAAGCCCCTTTGGCTCCTCTAATTGCCCCTGCATAGCTAATCCCCCTATTACTGTTGATATAGTTGCTATTGCTGCAAAAACTACCCTCCTGCTACAATCGCTACTGCTGCTACTACCACTAATGCTATTGTTGAAGACCCTAGGAGGGAGTGGCCTAGATACTTTTGGGACTATAATGTATACTTGCTAAATAAGGCTAAGAAAGAGACTACACTTGATATTAATGAAGTTGTGAGTGATTTGAGTGCGAGGTTGGACAAGATGTAAGGGATGCTGGAAGTCAAGGGTTTGGATCCGACTTATGATTTTAATGAGTTAGTGCTGGCTAGGGAAGACAAGCTGCCTTCGAAGTTTAGAATGTTAGATGTATGCCCTAAGAGCCAATTAGAGTTTTTGCTTTTTGGTTCATACATTATGATATTATTATGTAATGAATATCTTTTTATTAATGGTAGTTGTCTATCATTCATTTTTGTAGTAATATAATTATTGAATGAGTCCAATAATATTTATTAAAGACTCCATTCTCAAGAGTTGAGAGTATGGGTGACTAATGATCTTTAGAATAAATATTATAAAATAGTTCTTGATCGTAGGATTAAATATTGGACATCTTTAATCCATAAGACCAACATAATGTATTCAACCCTACGATTAGTATGAGATACTAATAAATATAAGACAGTGAGTCTCATGCCATTTAGTATGAGTTACTAAGTTAATCATTATGGGTCACTTGTGAGACGAGTGGACTGAACATGACTTGAAGAAATAATAAATGACATGGATGATTTACTTAAGTCACTGATTCAATATTAAGTTATAATGGTGTAACTAATCCTTAGACTTGAGGTGACAAAGTTGTCTCATGAATATGTAGTTAGAATTTGCATATGCTTTAGGTATCCGTTCATACCTAGAATGGGTACTTGCAGATAGTGGCTCTAGTTGCATATGCATAGAGGTAGATGTTCATCAATAAGAAATCCATTGCCTTGAGTAAACAAGAGGAATATCCTATGTAATTCGATAAGATCTTGACTAGGAAATCCTTGGCTGAGGTAATTATGATTAATGGAAAAGGGGTTTTCGCATTAATCATATTTAGTCAAGATGTATCCTAGATTTGGTCATAGAATCAAGTTAGTAGATTTGACTATTCCATGATCCTCACTTGATCAGGATATTATTTAATGGAAGGATTTAATTACACAGTAATCATAAATAAAGGGTTCATTGATAATCAATACCTTTATTATTAATTGGGTTAATTGTAATATGTTGCTAGACGTCACTTATAACTTAGGAAAATGATTAAGGGACAATTAATTAATTTTTCCCTTAGTTGATTAAAGTGTTTTAATTAATATTAAAGAGTTTAATAATAAATTCCTATTGCCAATTAATAATTAACTTAGAAAGTCACATATGTTAAGATAAACTCAAGCACAATGATGGATTTGACTTGTACCTTGAGTAGGAATACTAGCATCTTCTGAACTTAAAGTCCGTAAATGTCTAACTAATGATAATGTATAATATATAAGTGTTATATATTGAAGGAGCTTGACACATGTCATCACAAAAGAATATGTAGTAACATGTGTTTGTACAGTAGCTTAACACGTGTCATCGTGAAGGGTTTTATAAGGACACATGTTAAGAAAGTAGCTTGACACGTGTCATTATAAAAGGGTTTATGATGACATGTGTGGAGAAAGCATCTGGACACGTGTCATCATAAAAATGGTTTTGTGATGACAGGTGTTGGGAAAGCAGCTTGACACGTGTCATCACCAAAAGGGTTTTATGATGACATGTGTCAAGAAAGCAGCCTGACACATGGTGTCAATATAACTTGACACGTTTCATCACAAAAGAGTTTTATGATGACATGTGTCAATATAGCTTAACACGTGTCATCACAAAAGAGTTTTATGATGACATATGTTAATGTAGCTTTACATGTGTCATCATAAAAGAGTTTTATGATAACATGTGTCAATACTGCTTGACACATGTTATCATAAAAGAGTTCAATAATGACATGTTTTTGTACAACTATGTTAAGGATTATGAATCCTTAACACTATATAAGAGAGAGTTTCTTACTCCTGTTATCATAAGAGTGATAATTCGACATACTTACTATAATAACAAGGTTATCATAGTAGAAGACTTGAGAGAGGAGAAAGAGTTCTTCATCTTCAAGAATTGAATAGCTTTGCTTGAAATTGGTTGTGTGAGATAATCTAGAGAATTTGCAATTGTGAATCTCTATTTGATTCTCTAACAGAAATATTATCAACAATCAAGAATTGAATTATGCTCTTCACGTCATAAAAGAAAAGTCATTTCCTTTTTCAAATTAAATCCTTAATTATAACTTGTAACCTTAATTTCCATGAGATGTGAAATGTTTAGAGCTTCCGCTGTGCCACTGCATGTGTTCTTCAAATAGCGGTACTAGAGCCAACTTGTTGATAATTGAGAATTTTTAATAATTCAATGAGAATTGGATACAACAAGTTAATTTGATTGCATGTAGGATATTTTGGGCTTAGGAATCCATTTTATGTGTTTCTTTAATCTATTCTTATGATTTGTAAATTTAATAATTTACATCAGGGTTGTAATTAAATATTTTAGTACCCTTTGATTTTATAATCTTATTTCATCTTGGTATGCCAAGGTTTATAAATTATAAAGTGTTACAAATAAAAAAATTTGAAGATTCAAGAATCAGAAGGAACCAGCTCATCTAAAATGCAAGAAAACTGGATTGTCATGATTTTATTTAGCCTTTTGGTTTTCTTGTATTTATTATAACCATAGGTGCCCAAATTTAATTCGTGGCTCTAGAACTAACTTAGAATAGATAGCCCTTAATCATCTGAGTTTATTTATCTGCTTTGATATGCATGTGATGTATGTTTAAAACAGACGTATGCTAGTGAGACCTAATAAAGACTAAAATCTTTCAATTAAAATTACGTTGATAAATGGTATGATTTGGGAAATTGATATCATGGCTCTCCTATGTGAAATTCAAAGATTTTTATTTATCTTAGTAATCGGTCATGGACAAACTGTGAGGGTTATGAAAGATCATGTGATAAATCTGTTGAATTTTATTAAGCATTTGATGTTATAGTTAGATTAAGCTTAAAGTATAAAGATAATGCGCTTGATGAAGGAGACCAACAAACAAGGAATGCTAGGATTGTCAATGATGGGCTGGACTTGCCATAAGGTCCAATAACAAGGTCTAGAGCCAAGAAGCTACAGCAAGCCTTAAATGGCTTCTTCCAAGCATGGGCCAACAAAGAAAGTCCATTTGAAGGTCTAAGGCCCATAACCATTGGAGAGCATCAAGATTGGACCCTATACAATCTTATTAAGGTCCAAATCCAAAGAGAATAAGGCAAGGTTGAAATCCATGGCCCATGAACTTAAAAATAGAATGAACTTTGTTTAGTGAAGGGATATTTTAGTCTTTTCATATTTAAGTTGTCTTCTAAGGTTTGTTTTAGTCTATAAAAAGAAACCCTAGCCGAATTGATTAGGATGATAATTAAATTGATGTTTTTTATTCAACCTTGCTTGAATTCTTGTATTCTTGTTGAATGCATTTAACACTTATTTAAAATTTGATCCATCTTTGTGGCGTGCTAGGGTTAGGGTTTAAAGGCTTGATTTCCTTTAGGTTCTAATTCCTAATTGATCATTCATAATCTGATTTAGAGTTGGTCCTAAGGTTTGAATTCAATTTGCTATAGGGTTTGTATGTTAGTGTTATATGGGTTCATAATTGAAAAGGGGTTTGTATAATCTATTCATATAGGTTCATAACATTTAGTATCAGATTTGGGCTCTTCAAAACAGATTGCTTATCTTTATTTTCTTGTTCTTTCATTAGTTTATTATTTCTATTTATTGAATTTCAGAATTCAGTTTCTATAAAAAAAAAGGAAAAGAAAAGGAAAAGAGAAATCTGAAATCTTGAACAAGTTTTGATATCTTGTTCATTTTCTTGAAGTTCTTGTTATTGAATCCGAATTTGTGGGTGTTTGATTGCTATTTCGTTTGTGCAAGTAAAGTGGGAACTCCTAATTTTAAGGGATTATTAGTTGGCAAATCAGTTTGGGACTTGGATTTCCTAATCTAAAGGGGATTTGGATTGATTTTGAGAGATCTAATTAGGGAATACGAATTTGAAAGGGATTAACACCACATATATTCCATTCAAATCATATTTAATCATTCAAAACCTTATTATTATCCCTTTTTATCTTGTTTCTCTCTTACAAGTGTTCTTGGGCAGATTTCAAGCAATTTGGCGCACATAGGGCATACTCAATCCTAGAACGAATTTTGTTGTTGCAATTGATTGCCAAACTGATCTACCACTAGTGATACACCATTATCCATTGGATTCACTAGCCCCACCCTCTCCAGGTTAATTCTATCGTTTACTAAGATTTTTGGCTACTTTTGTGTTTTTTGGTCATACTTTTCTTTTATCTTTGAGCTGTTTCGGGTTTGTTCTTCATATGTCCTTTATTCTTTAGTTATTTTCTAGGTGTTTTAAGGTATCACAAGTAGTATTAGTATCTTTCTGATTGTTGGTCACGTTGCTTCTTACCTTTTTCTTGTTTCTTTTAACATTAATTTTTGCATCTAGTGGTTTTCTTTCACTTGTCCTTTGCTTCCCTTTGAGTTTTTGTTCATTGACTTCTGATTTTCTTTCAAGCGCACTATACACTTGCAATTTCTTCAATATATATGGTTTTGCCTCAATTAAGTGTTTGGATTTTGATTCTAGTGAGATTATAGGAGAAAGGTTGATCACATTCCTATTACTAGTGCTATAAACCTGTTTAAAAATCCTATTCAACATTCTAGGAGTAAGTACATATATATTAGACACCATTTTTTAAGAGATCATGTTTAAAATGATAGTGTAGTGCTAGAGTATGTTGACACAAATAAGCAACTAGCCGATATTTTCACCAAGCCCCTAAATGAGGAAAGATTGAATTTCATAAAAAGAGAACTAGGAATGATAGATGGAAGTACCTTAGCATAGAAGAAATTTTTATGTTGTGCTAAATCTATATGCCTTTTCATTGTGATGTTTATACTTGCGCATCCTTATTTTAAGTGTAATTGAGTATAGGACTACCTTGTTCAATGGCTCAGGAAACTCATTGAACATTCACTATTTAGCCCCTCTAAGGGATCTAGGCTAGGTCTCCTCCTATAATTGTGGGTCTGCAGCTCTTGCTTATATGTACTGCCAGATGAACATCACAGCCCATGGGAGTAAGAGATTTACAGCTTTTGGCCCTCCTATAATTAGGGTTCTACAGCTCTTACTTATCTACATCACTAAATGAACATCATAGTCCATGGGAGTAAGAGAATTTGTAGCTTATAGCAGGCTGTACAGGTAAGTTCCAGTCCATTTTCTTCCCCCATTTTATATTTGTATCATGACTACTAACTTCAGTTTTTTAAGTTTGGGCCTTGCAGATTGGCCTTTTGGTGGGCTCACAGCCCATCTGCACATCAGGAGCTCTTCCTCGTTTGAGTCGTTGGGGCTCAAGCAAGAGCATCCTTCTAGAGTGGGCGCAGGTCCATGTGCATCGCATATGGATCAACTCCTTAACCTAGAACAAGGTAAGCAGAAACTATTAATCATATTTGTAATTTATGTATAGTCACTTACATTTCCAATTGACAGATTCAGAGTGATTGGTTGGGGGAGCATTGTCATTGAGATCCTACATGCTTCTGCTGCTAACCTCAAGCATAGAAGGATCATATTGGCCGGACCTGCCTGTCAGGCATGGTACTTGGGTGAGAGGATCTATGGATGGGAATGAGGTCCTAATAAACGTCGAGTCCCCTTGTCTTCAGCCTTTTCCATGTTCTGGACAGCAGACCTAGCTAGGGAGGAGCTAGCGACATGCTTGGTGGGATATGATGAACCCAAGGATCTCACCATTTGTTCTCGAAGGACGGACTACGCTTCCTTCATCCCTTAGCTACTAGGGACCGTGCCTTTTGATGATGACACCATGGCCCAGGTATACTTTCTGACTTACTTTTTAAGTCTTTTATTTTCCTTTATTTTGCTTGTTTATCTGATCGCCTTGTCTGTAGTTCATCTGTCGTACCCCAGCCACTTTTGAGCTGATAGAGGGATGGTCTGCCTGATGCTCTAGGCCTTCTCACGGGCTCCTCTACTGGTGCTGCCTCTAAAGCACCTCCTGCGGCCACATCAAATGTGATTTCGAGGAGCATCCCATTCTTCCCTAATCTGATGGTCTCGTATTGGAGACCTCATGGTGTGATAGAGCACCGGCTCACCATGGAGCACTGCCTTCTGTCGAAGTTCACCCCGAGTACTTGTACATATGTGAGTTACATTTTTCTTTCTATTTTTCACATCTTTTTTCTAAAAGATTAGTAATAAATAATAGTAATCACACAGGTTTAGAGAGACCAATTTGATCAGTGTACACCGATTGGTTAGTGCTGTGAGGAGGCAATTCTTCATCCTTAGCGAGGACTAGTGGATAAGAAATGATTTATGAAATGCAATATGTATGCATGTATGAATGTATTAGGTGCAGTAACTAATCTCCTTTTGGATTTTCCTCAAAAAGACCATCAAAGCTTGTAAGGGTAGGTAGACGACCATCATCATTAGATTGATGCTAAGCAGCGCAAGATTGTTACTCTGGCTCTTCAGTTGTCTACTTTGCAGACTCAAAGGATGGACATCGATTCAGACGATAGGATGGGGAATTCGAGAGAGAACTCTGACTTTTGATTTTTCTATCATTGCTTGTATTTCTACTCTTTACTATTTTTCCTTTTGTATACTTTAAATCTTTTAGAGATATATAAAATATTGTACTTTTGGTGTTTAAACCCCTTTTTTGCTCTTAATTTCTTCTCCATATTGCACATTTTGGACTTACACATGATAGGGGCTTGAGAAAACGCCTAAAAAACCCCCAAGAAACCGAAAAACATACAATGACGTCATACAGCCGATTCGGCTGTGTGCTAAGCTGATTCGGCTCTGCAATTACAGAGTCCGAATAAAACACTAATTTCAGGGCTTTAAATACACAGGCAGTCCTCACACTTTTTCTTATGCAATTTTTTTCTTCTAAAGTCAAAAATGTGCCAAAAGCCTACAAATCCTTCTTAAAACCTTAACTGGTCATGATTGGATTAAGCTCGGGAAATTTCATCTTTTATCCTTTAAAGCCATACAACATACCAAGTTTGATTATGGATTTTTTCATTCTACTGTCAACTTTTGGTGTCCAAGAGACCATGTTTTTAGATTCAATGGGCAAGAGCCATACCCCATGATTTAATACTTTTCTGCCATTCTTGGAGGCCATATGGAATCCTTTTATCCAATTACTTTGCCAAGGCTTGATGATCCTTTTCCTAGCAAACTCATGGAACTTTTTGACATGCCTCCAGCGGAAGTACTTTCCCATTTTGTTGGTGAGCACATTATTCTTACTTCTCTAATATCTTACTATGAGAAGAAAGAAAGAGGAATACCTGCTTGGATTCGGATGTTGGGCTTTTGCCTTTATGCCTAATTTCTACTGATTTCTCCTTAAGTAGGGGGAGATATCAGGATTGTTGGCATCATTGATCAAGTGGAGCATGGAGCATATCCTATACCCATCATTCTGGCTGAAATCATCATTGGGTTAGATATGTACAAAACACATCAACAGTTTAGAGGCAGCCTCATTCTCTTACAGGTATACAATCAAATCTCTATTTTTCTTTATTATTTTTGCCTTAACTTTTGCCTAAACCACCCTTTCGAGTTTTCAACTTACCAAGCTTTTGTCTTAATTTTGGACTAAGCTGCCCTTTCAGGTTTTCAACTTAGCACACTCTTTTTCTTTTCCTTCTTATTTTTCTTTCTTTTACAGATTTGGTTGCGGGAAAGCTCTAGATACTGAGTATCCCGAGGAACATCGAGAAATGCGGGCCAAAGCAGGTTCAATTAGTTATTATCCCGTGGGACCATAATAGCTGGATTTCTTGAATAAAGGGTATCCTAGATATGCTTATTCGCTAGTTCTATCCCTGGTAGAGAATCGGGCATGTCATACTTAAGGTGTACAGTAATTGTGTGCCTTTACTTGAATTGCGGGCATCCACCTTCTATACACCTTTGAGACTTTGCTACTAGTATGGGTAAAAGCAACAGATTTTAGAATTCCCTCTTGAATTTGAAGGCTTTCCATCATACAAGATTTCCTAAACAACATGGAGAGACTCTAGTCTCGCCGAGACATAAAGCGCAACCTTGACTTCAAAGGCAATCTGATCATAGATTATAACTATAAAGCTTGGATCGAGCTTCAGATTACCACTTCTCCTAGATTTACAAGGTTCAAGAGAACTCAAGAGCTAGCTATTGATTCTAAATATGCAAATGCAGATGCAAATAAGAGGAGAAGATGAAAATATGCTTCTTTTTAGATCTCATTCATTTTTCTTAGTACTTTAGCTTAGTTTTTCTTTTTAGTTAGTGCACAAGGTAATAAATGGACATATGTACATTTGATAAGAATTCTAAATAATTTATTCATTTAATAGAGGCCCAAATAGTATATTTTAATTTCTCATAATACAACTCCTGTATCAGCCAGTCTTTTCAAATTTTTTAGCTGATTATTTTTTCCTGTTCCCTTAATTTTTCCCTGACCAGCCTTTTTTGGGTCTTTTGAATAGCAGGCTATTTTTTCTATATTTTTATACATAATATTTCTTGAGACGATCCAAGCTAATTGGCTCGGAGAACTCGTTTCCTTCTAGATTCGAGATCTTAGCAGCACCTTTAGGCAGGATTTTCTTTACCAAGTACGGGCCTTCCCAATTAGACTTGAACTTCCCTCTTGAGTCAAACACAGTAGGACTACGTCGAGGAAATTAGCTTTTACCTACTTAGAAACTTCTTCCTGAATTTTCTTTGCCCATTCCGGCCTTAGCCTTCTCATTTTCTACTTGATTGGATTACTATGCGGATAGGTTGGGACATGGTACAGACTGCTATCTTTCTATCTAACCTTGGCATGTCGTCATAGGACCAAGCAAATACATCTTTTCTTTTTTCCATTATTTTTTCTGATTTTCTCCTTTCCTCAAGAGTTATATCATGAGCTATCACAATTGTTCCTTGAATTTTCATTTGTGCCTGAATTAAATGAATCAATTTGTATAGAATTGATGTTAAACATGCACATGTCATGATTATCAAAATCCACACTATCATCAGGAAAAACATTGCATAAGTAAGCAAAATTATTATTCATATCATTAATATTTGAGATAAAAGAAACATTGTCCTCATAAACATTGGACATTATTACATCATCATAAAATACATCAATCATATGCTCCTCTATTAGGGTAGTTAGCTCTTGTTGATTCAGCTTCTCAGGCAGAGCTGCGAATTCTTCTAACTTCAGCTCCTCACCCTTGGTGGTAACCTTTTCACAAAGTTCCTTGATGTCCAGCTCAACCATCCTGTCGACAATCATATTCTTAATATCTCAAATTCTGGCACCTCAGTCCCAACTATTATAACAGGTTTAGACTCTCCAGAGTAAGTCTTGTACTCATGGACAAATATGTCTTTTAGAGTCTTACCCTTTGGTTTGCCCTCATCTTCATCTCATGGTAACCCAGCCCGTGCTGAGTTTTCTGACCTTTAAAATTTTGCAGCTCTGCAATACCCTGCTGGTCTTTTTTTAGCCCCATTCTGAGCATGAAATCCATCTTTTTGAACATGCTATCTACTTTAGGATCCATGTAGTCCTCGTAGAGAACAACAAGCTTATTGAATAGTTGAGACAACATTACCACATTCGATGTTAATGGTTACTATTTCGCCTTCATGAGGGAACTTGAATTTTTGATGCACAATGGAAGGAACTCCTCCTAGGGCATGGAACCATGGCCTTCCCAATAACAGTGAAAAAGTTAATGGAATTTCTAGGACAATGCACTCCACCCAATTCAATTGGACCCATCTTTACCAGTGCCGAGAACGTTCCTGATAATCATATCTAATGGTTTTAGGTCTTTCGCAATCATTCTCAACTTAGGGAGCACGTGAGAAGGACGTACATTGATGGCAGACCTATCATCTACCATCATGCGTGGAGTCCTTTTCCTCTTGACCTCTGCTGATATATAAAGAGCCTTATTGTGGTCTCTTTCCTCGAGCGGTAAGTCCTCATCCAAGAAAGTGATTATCCTAATCGTCTTATCAATTACCTTTTTAATCATTTCCTTAAGGGTAGCCACTATGCTAATGCTTATACTAGACAAGGCTTGGGTTAATGCCTTTCTGTGATTCAATAAGTGCATCAGCAGTTTCTAGATGTCGGTTATCTTCTTTTCATTCTTCAGCTGTTCTAATAACCCATTATCCCCTTTATGAGCTTTCTCGACCTGCTTTAGTTCTTGAACCCCTATGTCTTTACCCACTAACTCAGCTTCTTTTTCAGAGTCGTTGTCTGTCCAAATATCCTTTGCCCCGGTGTCTTGGATCTTACACTCATCCCTAGAGCTGTACCAGATATGAATGGCCATGATCAATTTCTTTTCTCCCTCCTTCCAAACCTCCAAAAGATAAGGCTCACAAGCCGTTTGCTCATTGTCTGAACCCCAACTACTTAGCACAATATCCTTAATCCAAATATTGGCCGAAGGTGGCCTCAAATAATGAACCTTGAAATCAAACTTGCTCGAAGGCTGCCCTAACAAGTCTTCACATTCATACCGAGAAAGTTGCTCAACTTGCCATTCCCCACGGTCAATCAAGTCCTGAACCTCATGCTTGAGACAGTTGCATTGTCCATCACATGCCCAACAACCTGGTGATACTCATAATACTGACCACTGTAAGGTTTGGGACTATTCTTAGGTGATTAAGGCTTGAGTTTCCCTCTCTATTTTAGGTGATGGAACACCACAGATAGTATGTCCCCAGTTCGGTGAAGGTCCTGTGTAGGCTATTTGGTTTTGGTTTCGGCTCTAGCTTAGGTTAGGATATATCTATAAAAGACTTCATTACCTCCTCTTCACTAAAGTCATGGGTGATCATGGACATTTGGTTTAGTGGTGGTGTGTTATTATAGTTTGGTAGAGGGTTTCTTCTAGTACTGGGCTGGTTTGGGTTGGTTAGTTTTCCAGCAACAATGAGGTCTTGAGTTTCATATTTCAGTCAGATGTCGTTGTGTGTGTGGTGGCCGAGTACTTGGTGGAACTTGTAGTAGATGTTGGGTTCGTAGCCAGGTGCATTTGGGTTAAGTGGGTTTTTGAGGGTGGTTGGTTAGAGCATGCCATTCTGCATTAGCCTCTTAAAGATCTTTGATAGAGATTGCCTGAAGTTAGAGAAATTCTTCAGTTGCTGGACAATATTTACATCCAAAGTCCTGCTCCCTCTAGCCTGATAATTTAGCCTTTTACCGGTTCACGCAGTTTTCCTTTTGTCATTTTCAATTTTCTCGACCTGAAGCCCATCATCATACAGGTCCATGAAAGTCTTCGAGTTCATCATTTGAAGCCTTTCGATCCAACTTACAATAAGCTAAAAAATATGGAGGCTTAATACTTATACTGAAAAACATCGCTTTGTTTGCCTTAATTTGCTTTGAGAGCTTATAGCATGCACGTCGGGCCTACTATCCCCTATTGATAATAAGCTCAGGCCCAAAATCTTAGGAGAGAAAGACTCACGATGAACCATGTGTAGGAGTAATAAGGTTGGAAGGATGATTGTATAGTACTTTGTAAATTTCTTTATGCATCTTACATGCATCATGCATACTGTGCATCTCATGCATCACTCTAACTCTCAGTTTTGAAGCCATTTTAAGATTATCATCCTTAGTTTTGGATAAGACAAGAATAGATATCAAGAGGGCCCATTTCACTAGCAATCAAGACAAGAGCCTAAGAAGTAGCACTTCAGAAGTTGAAACAAAGATAGCCCACAAGCAAGATATTGATGCTATCAAGACTGCGATCATGGCTGACCTAAGGATTGTGATCCGAGAGGAACTCTAGCAAGCTTTGGCTGAGATTTTTAAGAAACAAACTATTCAAAGGCTGCTACAGCCCCTACAACTGCTACTCATAATGTGGAAGGACGTGGTGAGCACCTCTGGAACTTATATGACTACATGTTAGAACAAGCTAAGAAAGAGTTTGCTCTTACTATAAAAGTTGTTATGGGATTCGATATTTTATAAAGTCTAACTAAAAGGCTTGACAAGATCCAAGATATGCTGAAAGATCTATGTGTAGATTCAACCTTTGATTTTGATGAATTGATGCTGATTGGAGAGGATAAGTTACCTTCCAAATTTTATATGCTTGAAATGGAAAAGTTCAATGGAACTGGAGATTCAAAGGTGCACTTGAAGCAATATGCTATTATCATGAGTACTACTCATTTGGCTAAGATCCAGATTATTAAGCTATTTGTACTTTCATTAGAAGGGCTAGCCGTGAACTAGTACTATGAATTAGGAAGGCCCATCAAGTCTGATTGGAAAAGGCTTTATGATGCTTTTGTGCAACAATATGACTACATCGCTCGCTTAGAAGTCTCTATAAGAGATTTAGAACTGATAAAGTAAAAGTCCAATGAGTCTTTTTCCAATTTCTTGACTAGATGGAGAAACAAAGCAAGGTTAATGAAGAACAAGCCTTTTTAAAATGATCAAATTCGAATGGTAATTCGAAATGTTCTCCCATTTTGGATCGAAAAGCTATAAATGATGAATCCCAAGACCTTTGTGGGCTTGTATGATGATGGCTTACAAGTAGAAGAAATTGAAAATGCTAAAGCTAGTTGGAACATGGAAAAATATCTAGCTAGAGAGGTTGAACACCTGCCATCTGAAGATGATGAAGCTTCTCAAGATTCAAATGTCGTTTTAGAACAATGATTTTGCTTTTAGCTAGGATTAGTGATATACCTCATTTTGCTTATTTTATAATATTTATCTTGATGGTATTTTGCATGACAATAATTATTACATGAGCATGTTTAACATTAATTCTATTCGAATTTATTTATTTAATTTGGACACAAATGATAATCCTAGATACATTTCTATGTCACATAATGTAACTCTTGAAGAGAGGAAAAAGTGAGAATAAGAAAGAAAAAGAAAAACAAAAGAGCAAAAAAAGAAAAGACAAAGAAATAGGATTTGATATGCATGATTGAACTCAAAGTAATAAAATTATTAACCAAACTGGAGGCAAAGCAAGAAGGCCGAGTTCATCACTCATCACATTACAACCTTGAGAACAACAAGGACCTCCAAAGATTAGAAGAGATTAAAGATTAATGCTTTAACCCTGAAACATGCAAGGCTCATTACATTGACTCTAAAAAGAAATTTAGATCGAGCTGAAAAATTTCCATATCAAATAAAGAAAAGATGATGCTCGAAGATGCTGAAAGGAGTTCAAACCTCGGGGGCAATAAGTTCACAAGTCAATCTGGATAATGTCAGATACTATCTTTCAAAAAAAATAGAAAGATAGATCTTGCGACTAGAGAACCTGTATAGGCCGGTCAAGCAAAAGTTAAAGAAGTAAAAGATGAGAGAAAAATATTCAACTAGAAAATCCAAATGGACTAGTTGATAATAAGAATAGAATTATGAAAAATAGAAAATGTAACTGTTTGTACCCTAATTGAATGAACAAAATTTGATTAGAGTTTTGTCAAAGTTGCACATCAAATTTCATTGCTTGCGCTACTAGAAAGAAAAATAAAATAAGAAGTAGAATCTATGAGATCTAAAGAGAGGCATAATCAACTTTTGTTTCTTGCAGGAAAACCCAAGAATTTATCGCACTTAAGTCTCCATCGATCGTGATATCATGCTCAAATTGGCAATACTAGAGCCTTTCAGCTTTCACTCCAAAAATCTTATCTCAAGGGAAGTTCTGAAAATTAGTAGAATCATCTGCAAGCTTAACAAAGAGACTATAAGTACTCGAGTAACTAACTATGCAAAAAGAGAAAAAAAAAGCGTAGAAAAATAGAAAATGCTAAGTTGAAAATCTGAAGGGACAGCTTAGGCAAAAATAAGGTCTGATAAGTTGAAAATCTGAAAAGGCGACATAGACAAAAGTTAAGACATTAATCTCTTAAATTGAAAACCCGAAAAGGCAGCTTAGGCAAAAGTTAAGGCGTGAAAGTAAGAAAAGAAAAGAGATTTGGTTGCTATCTGCATGAGATTATGGTAAAGTCAATTGTCATTGCACAAGTATCAGTACAGCCCCCAGAAAAAAATTATTCAGTCCTTGCATGCTTGAGTTATCTTTAGAACCATGCTTCCTACAGTCATCATGACATTTAGGTCTCCGATATGTATCATTATCTCGATCTCTCTCCATCGACCATTAGGCTCTATGCCATGTGATAGCCTGGACTAGAGAAGCAGTTCGATGAGGGTGGAAAGTGGACGTCGGGGCAAAGATAGGATACCTAGACAAGGAGCGGCTTTTTGCAGGCTTATATGATGGTAGCACATTGAGATGTGGTGGGGAATGGTTAATAACATATAGGTAAAGAGTTGGAACTAATCACATAAGGCACCTTTTGGTTGTTTAGTTGTGGAGTTATAGGAACTCCAAAGTTAAATGTGCTTGGTTCGGGGAAATTTCAGGTTGGGTAAGCTCTTGGGAAGTTCTCGAACCGGCTAAAGGGACAAAACTGTGAGGCTAGTGGGGGTCAAAGTGGACAATTTCTCCTGTGATATGGTTCTGGATCATTACATGCCACTTGCTTCATTTTCAAGTTTTAATCATATTTTTATCTCTTGTGCATGTTAAATCGGCTTATGTGCGAGGAAGGATTAAGAAAATATGTAAAATCAGTCATTACCAAGCCCTAGAGCCAATCGGCTCTATGCAATGCCAATTCGGCTCTGCACTAAGCCGATTGGTATTACACCAATTTTGGCCCTATTTTTGGATTCTTTATGCAATATTTTAGCAATTTTTGTACACTATAACTTTGTTTAGTCATTGTCCTTAAGTTTATTAGTTTTAGGAAGGGCTGTAATAGTTAGATTTACTACTTTCTTATTTTTGCTTTATTTTGATAATGGTAAATAATTGTTATATGACTGTTAACTAAAATTCGACAACTAGGCTTAGATCCTAATACTTGGACTTTGGCATGCAATTTATAGTCCATTAGGTTAACACAATGGTAAGTTTGGACTTAAATTAAAATCCAATTAACCTAGTGGGCTTTGCCATGTTTAGTTAATTAATCAACTCACTAAGAATAGGATCATTGAATCAGGTCTTGGCATGTAAGATGTAGCCCATTTAAGTTAAAAACTTGGTAATCAAAGCATAATTTGTAATTGGGCTAGACTAGGTGGATGCTTATACAATACAAACTAACGCATTTATAAAGAATAGTCCATTAAAAATACAATTAGAGACTAAAATACAGAAATAAGAAAGTTGACTTCCGGATCCATATCTAGATGTGGCGAAGCTTCCTTATAGAATCTAGTACGCCACTCAATTAGTAAAAATGTCCTAGAGAATTACCCGGGTGGTGACTCTTATCTCCATGCTAGTCTTTGTGATTAGTTAGCATGTTCCTATTAGGTTGAAAAGCCCTGTAGTGTCGTAGTCGCTAGAGACACTTGGGTGCATGCCCGAAACCGCCGCCCATAACAAACAAGGATTTAAATAAAATTCATATAATACGATTATAATCATTGAATACTTTTCTACTGGAGAGAATTCTACTAATATTATGAATTTACATACTTATCAAATAGATCTAGCTAGAGAAATGAGACTTTATTAAACTAAATAAATAAAGAACCATCTCACTATATATTAAAAACTGCATTCTATTTCACATCTGAAGTTAACAATATCGATATCTAAAATCAATTAGGAAAAATATTGATAATATTTTTAAAGTTTAATATAAAATCAAGAAAAAAATAAACAAATAAATAAATAGTTAATTTGAAACTAATATACAGTCACAGATGTATCGTATTGATCCTTGGCAACTTTCGGTGCAAAGACATCTCACCTGGAAGCCCAAAATGCAAATTCTAATCATATGCACGCAAACAATTGCTCCAAAAGGCAACCACTCAGTATCCATTCCAAAGGCCATATGCATACTTAGCATTGTCTCAAAGACATTACATCCTGTTTAAACTCGACGTCCAATGTGTGATCTCATAGGTTAAATAAATGAATGTATAACTATTTATATAGCTACGTAAAATCATATTTATATATGAAAAACTAAAAATACTATTTTTTGTTACTAATTTCTATATAATATAATAAGATTCTAAATCACTTTTAAAATAAATAATTTCAAAGAAAATAATTGAAAAAATCATAGGTACAGAAATGATAGATGAAAGAAAATCACAATGTATGAGTTTATCCACTCACCTGGTATGTAGGAGCCGAATTGACTAATACCTTTTATTAAATTTGCTAACCTTTCTCTCTGAACGACTTTTGTACACTTAGTCTTATAATTCATACATAAACGAGATTTAGAAATAAATTTAAATCGTATTTCCTAATAATCCTTAACTAACATATAATATCTAATATCAAAAATATAATTCTAATTCTAATCTTATTCTTATGTAATCTTATAAATTCTCTAATTATTTGAACTGTTTAGGACTATTAAAAATTTAACAGTATCTTCCCTATAAATCGGACTTATTACAGCCTGGCCTAAAAAAGTTATTTGACGAGGGTGGTAAGTGGACGCCGGGGCAAAGATAAGATGCCTGGACAAGGACGGCTTCTGGCTGGCTTATAGGATGGCAGCACTCTAAGGTACGGGATACATAAACGAACCAAATTGCACATAAAAAAGGGGGCGAGGAATGGTTGATAACATATATGTAAAGAGTTAGAACTAATTACATGAGTTGGTTGCTCGGCTATGGAGTTGTACAAACTCCAAAGTTAAACGTGCTTGGTTCGGAGAAATTCCAGGATGGGTGACCTCTTGAGAAGTTCTCAAACCCGCCAAAGGAATAAAAACGTGAGACCAATGGGGGGCCAAAGCAGACAATATCTCATGTGATCTGGTTCATGGCCGTTACAAATGGTATTAGAGCAGGACTCCTCTAGTAGATGTGTGGTTCGAGAATGAACCAAGCGAAAGCTGGTGGGCATGTGACAGCCTGGCCTAAAGCAGCATCCGACGAGGGTAAAAAGATAGGATGCCTAGACAAGGAGCGGCTTCTGGCAGGCTTCTAGAATGGCAGCACTTTAAGGTACGGGGTACATAAATGAATCGAATTGCACATCGAAAAGGGGCAGAGAATGGTTGATAACATATATGTAAAGAGTTGGAACTAATCACATGAGGTATCTTTTGGTTGCTCAACTGTGGAGTTGTAGGAACTCCAAAGTTAAACGTGCTTGGTTCTGAGAGATTCCTCGATGGGTGACCTCCTGGAAAGTTCTCAACCCGCCAAAAGTATAAAACCGTGAGGCCAGTGGGGGGCCAAAGCAGATAATATCTCATGTGATCTGGTCCAAGCTGTTACAGGACTAATTTCTCCATAAAACAGGTTCTTTTCATACTAAAATTACTTCTATAATCATAATCACAACACACAAAATGTCCATTCAGAATCTCTAATAATTCCGCACAACTTCCACCTAATCAATCCAACTAAATATTTCATACAGTCCAAATAATTATCGTTGCATCATTTCAAGTTTTATCTTCTTTGGATAATTACTTTCAATCTTTAACACTCATTTAACTTCGAAGCACTAATTGATAACATTGATAGTAATAATAACTTATTATCAAATTAACAATTATTTACCATCAAATGTATATAGCCAATTTTTAATCATAACTCATTTATTTATTTTTGTTAGATTTAATACCCAACCAGTTTGATTTCTATATGAATAACCAAATAGCATGGATAACTATTTTTAATCTACCACATATATTTGTAATCTATATATCATATACTTAAACAAGTTGTCTTGTATTATTGATAATATTCATAACATGATTAATAGAAATTTCTTTTATCCACCTAAGTTATTATAAGTCATTTATTTAAGTTAATAATAAGCATATAATTTTAACTTCTTAATATATAAATTTATTAATATTTTTCATCAGTTATTATAATTTATAACTAATAATTATCCATTAATCTAGAAATTTTTTTAATAAACTAAAATTAGACAATTCAAGATTTATCTAGACGCATGTAATGTCGATCGATGCATCATCAATCGTCAAAGTCCAATCGATGATCTGAGGGCGTCCAAAGACTCGTCGTAAAGTGTAGATTATGCTTCCAGTGTTAGATTTTTCGTTCAAGTCACTAATCATCTCTAAAATAATCAAATATTGTCAGGTATTAAATTTTCAATGATGTCCAATTGATACAAAATCAGTTTTGCTTGAAAGCTTACAGAGAGGGGAGTCTGTTGGTGTTGTTGGATCATCCAAGACCTGCTGAATTTGGCTGAAATCACTAAAAATCTGAATTGTAACTTACTTTTTCTCTTTTCAATTTCTTCCACCACACTTCATGAAAACTGTCTAACTTGGTGCCTATGGAAAGCCCAAAAGATAAGGAATCCATTAACACCAAGATCGCTGCATTTGGAGGTTGAAATCAACATCAACTAAGGCCAAAAGTTTCATCATTTTATGTTTTTGCTCATTATCGACATTATTGCCACCATTTTCGCCAATTAACACCGCCACTTTACTCGTCATCCTCCACTCTCCATAACTCCAAAATTTCAACTTCTAGCTCCTCTTAAAACTCCATTTGCCATGAAAGAAGAATGAAGCTTTTAGCTTCTACTTTTTCTTCGTTTCTTTCTTTTCTTCTATCTTTTTTTTTTCTTTTACGTCTCTCTCATTTCTCTAGATCCTTCTTTTTAATTTTTTTTTATTATATTTATCCCTGGTTAATTTTCTCTAAACTCCTAAGCTTGTTTTTGTTCTTTAAATTTGGTTTTTAATTCATTACATTTGGGCTAAAATACAATTTGAGAAAATATAAAATTACTACTTTAACCTTGTTCTTAATATGATAATTACTAAACTGCCCCAATCCACTTTATTATTTACTAAAATACCAAACATAGTGTTTTTGCATATTAACCCCTAAATAAAAGAAATTTTTATTATTAAAACCGACTTATATCTTAATTGTTAATTTAATCTAATTACTTCTTTAATTGATAAATTAAGTCCACTAGAATTTTCATTACTCGAATATGAATGCGTGAATCTTTGAAAGCTTTAAATAAACATACAACTTTGTAAAACTTTGAAACAGAAGAAAATATAGACTTACAAGAGGAGTTATAAGATTTCTCTCTCTCTCTCTTACTCACTCTTTTCACTCTAATATCTTCTGTGAGAATTAGACTCAGGAAGAGCTTTCTCTCTTCTATGTTCTGAATTCTGAATTCTAAATTCTGAGGGATGAAGAAGGAGGACTCCTCTATATATAGAGGTCTTGGAGCTTTGGATACTTGTCACGGGCTTTGGATGCTTTGCTTAGTGGAGTAGAAATGATTCCACTTGTCTTTGGAGTCTTGTGGAGATTCTTCACATGCTTTGGAGTCTTTTGATAATGCCAACCGTCTTTTGAGAAAGTTGTCGGCCATGCTTTGAAAGAATCTTTTGCTTTTTTGACTTTTGTTTTTTCTTTTGTCTTTTCTTTTCTTTTCTTTTTCTTTTTCTTTTTCTTTTTCTTTTTCTTTTTCTTTTTCTTTTCTTTTTGTGGGCTTTAGTGTGGGCTTTTTGGCCCAACACAAATAACCTTGGGCTACCACTTCTGGTTTTTAACCCATGGGCTTTAAAAGAAGGAGATAATATTTATGAGATTTTGAGTATCCCATAACAATCGTCTCCCGCTGGATCATCCAAATCGAATGCAGCAGTACTAGCACTGGAAGAGGATGATGATGAGGCTTTGGATTTGCCTTTAGAAGAAGCAGTTTCAGACAACTGTTTTATAAGTTGTAGGAAATCTTCTTCGGTTTGAAACAAGCTTTGGAAGGAGAAAAGACTTCGTGCCAAGAACGTTGTTTGTTCTTTAGGAGGCAAGAAGCTATGTTTGGTCAAGAAGTTTTGAACGGCTTTTAGGGATGAGTTTATCTTGGTGGTTGAATTTATCCCACCATTTTACTTTGAATCGACGGATAAGTGTAATCTCACCATCTGGAAGCAGATTGAAGTGAAAGTACCATACACATACCCGTGGGTAAAAAGAAATTTGAAATGGGAAAAGGAGAAGCGGGGAAAACGCTTTTCCATGGAATTTGGTTTGTAATTTGCTTTGAATAGGTTGAACAGGGGTAAGACCTCGGAATAAGAGTCTCAGGGCATTACCGTAGTAATTCCACCAATTGCTTAAACCAAGATAAGGGATTTTGGAGGTTTGGATATTGGTGTCAAGTAGAATAGCCGGAGTGGCTTCTTCCTTCGTTTTGGATAAGAAAAGTATTGAACCAGGCTTGCTGGTAATCCCAATAGGAGAAAGAGGTGTTAAGATTTGAAGGGTAGGTTCTTTTTAGAGAAGTAGGGAAGGAACGAAGAGAGTGTAAATCCATACCCCAATCGGACGGGTGAAGGATTCTTTGGATTGTGCATGTTGAATATGCAGGGTCTTTATGGGCTTTGTCTTTTTGAAGTGCTTGAATTTGGCTGAACCAAGTAACCTCAAGGATTGACCGGTAATAAGCTTGAGGTTTTGAAATATTCCAGGTTTAAAAAACCAACTGGAGGGAAAATCTTTGAAACCAATTTTGAGGGGCTTTCATGCGAATCCTTCCTCAATGGTTAAAACATTTTGAAAATAGGTTTTCCAAATACTCATTTGATTTAAAACGTTTTGATTGTGTCAAAACAATCTCCGAGAGTTTGGCTTTGAAAGACTATTTGAGTTTTGAGATAGATTTGGAGGGAAAATCTCTATCTCGGTATTTTGAAAAGGGATAGATAATATACCTTTACCCTTTGTAGAGGAAGAGGACGACTTTGGAGTCGCCCGGCTTTGGAATGATTTGCTTTGTAGATGGTTCGGTGTGATTGAACCATTTGTCTTTTGTATTCTTCTACTCTTTGAATGAATTCAGGGTCTTGCTGGGCAAGCCATTCCTGAATTTGTTTGGCTTGAACGGCTTTGAAAGGATCCATCTAAGGTTGAATTAGATCCGGTTGATTAATTTCTTCTTGGATTATCTCAGTCCAAGTCCTGATGGGCTTTGAAGTTGAAGGGAGCACTTCCTTCACTGGGCTTTGAATTTTGGCCGGTTTTGAAGAGGCCGTGGACTTTTCTTCTTTAGATTTCGATTTTCTTGGCATTTTGTATCACTCCTGTTTTTGTAAAAACTCTCTGGTTAGAAAGTCAGGAATAGAATTTGATTCTCCACGAATAAATTCAATTTCAAAATCAAAAACAGATAAGATAGCTTGCCAACGAAGTAAAACTGTTTTGAAGCTATATTTTGGACATCTTTTTGTAAAACTTCTTTTGCAGATTTGCAATCAATCCTTAAAAGAAATTTTTGATTTAAAAGATCGCTTTGAAATTTAGAAATACAGAGAACTATCGAAAGGATTTCCTTTTTGATAGTAGAATAATTCTTTTGAGTATCGTTCCAGTGAGCAGAAGTAAACTGGACAATACATTCTTTGGAATTTTGGACTTGCTTAAGAATCCCACCATAACCTAACTCTGATGCATCCGTTTCTACAATTTTAAATGCAGAAGGATCAGCTAGATGCAGGCAAGGAATTTCTAAAACTTGTTTTTTAATGCTTTGGACTATCTTTGTATGTTGATCAGACCAAGGTGGGGGGTTTTTCCTTAGCCTATCATGCAGGGGCTTTGCAAGACAGTTTAAATTAGGATAAAAATCCATAACATAATTTAAACTACCAAGAAATCTTTGAAGTTGGGTTTTTTCCAAAATTTTATCTGGAAACTTTGAAGTGAATGCAAGGGATCTCTCAATTGGAGTAATTGTACCCCGAGAGATGTAATGACCAAGAAATCTAATTTTCGTTTGAAAAAGAGATATCTTAGACTTTGAAACCACTAAACCATTTTTCTTAACAACATAGAAAAACGTTTCTAGGTGTTTAAAATGCTGTTCAATGGAATTTGAAAAGATTAAAACATCATCTATGTAGACAATGCAGAACTTTGAAAATGGATTAAAATGTCATTCATGATTTTCTGAAATTCAGAAGGGGCATTTTTTAATCCAAAAGGCATCACATTCCACTCATATTGGCCGAATGGGACTGTAAATGCCGTTTTGTAACGATCTTTTGGATCAATCTGGATTTGCCAAAATCCTGATTTCATGTCAAACTTTGAAAAGATGAATGCAGAATGCAGTTTTTGTAATTCTTATTTGGAATAGGATACCTAATCCACTTAAGAGCTTTGTTCAATGGTTTGTAGTTGATCACTAGCCTAGGAGTTCCTCTTTCTATCTCGCTATTCTTATTGACATAGAAAGTACGCGCAAGACCAAGGTGATCTAGACTTTGAAATTAAACCTTTAGACTCAAGATCTTTAATCTCTAATCTGCAATGGCTTTCTAAGGACTCATTCATCTGAATGGGTCTGGCTTTAGTAGGGATTTGCTTATCTGAAAAATCGTTTTCATACGGTAAATCTACCATATGTTGCTTTCGATTCCAAAAAGCATTTGGAAGATCGTAATGTTGTTCATTCTCAATCTTCATTTGAAAATCGAAATTTTTCTTTGAATAAAATCATTTTGCGATTGATCTAGGATTCTCTTCAAACCCACATCTTGTTGAAGATGAGAAAGATGGGTCTGTTTTCCTTTGATCAAAGCATTGATTTCAAAATTGTAAATGGAATGGGCTTTGATAAGATTCAAATTTCTCTTTTTTGGTTTTTCTAGAAAAGGAAAAACAATCTTTGAATCTTTAGCTTTGAAAATGATTCCAGCAGTTGTTACTTTAAAGGGAGTTATCAAATTGATAAACGGAGTCCCTAAGATAATGATTTCTTTGAAGATCCTTTGTAAGAATAAAAACATTCTTTAAAGCAATGTTATTATTAAGAATTCGCGGCTTTACCAAAGAATCTTAATCTTTGAAGAATTGGCTGAAGTCAGCCTTTCTTTGGTTTCTTGATGAAACCTTCTAGGAACCAGTTCGCAGTTGATACAATTGAGGTCTGCTCCTGTATCAAACAACGCGATGGTTTCTATCTGGAAATCACCAGGGAAAACAAGCTTTATTTGAATCAAATATTTTCTTGAAGTAATTTCCTTTAAAACATTGATAAAGTTTTCAGGAACATTTTCAGAAACTTCAAGGTTTTGAAAATCATTTTCCTCATCAGAATCAGAATCACTATTCTGTTTGAGGATCAGGCTTTGAAGCAAAACAGAATCATTTTGTTGTTTTTCTTTCAACTCTTTGAGTTCTGTTTTGATGGTTTTAATCTCCTTCTGGAGTTCCCCGAACGATGGGAAGAGGGTTTTTCAACTTCTTCCCTTTGTCCAAAATCATAGTAAGATCATAAGTATTCTTACTAGATGAAGGAACCAGAGATTCGGTTTTTAAAATCTCTTTTAAAACCTGCTTTTGAATAAGTGGATCACTAATATGCTTTACAGCCTCAAGAAGAGCTTCTTGTTGCCTAGTGAGCATATTAATGTTCTTTGAAGAGCTCTCTGAATCTGTCTCAGAACAATCAGTTGAGGTTTTGATTTCATCAATTTGAAATTCTTCCTCACTGTTTGAGAACTCTGATTCAGATGAATCAACTAGAAGAGCAGAAATCTTTTGCAAAACTTCTTCTTCTATTTGAAGCTCAAGAAGTCTTTTAGAAAACTTACAATACTTCGAAGTATGGCCTTTCTTACCACATTTAAAGCATGTAATTTTTGGAAAATCTTTTTTTGGAAATTTAGAATGAAATTTGGAAGAAGATGGTTTTTTATAGAAATTCTCCTTGCTTTTAGAAGGCTTTCTATATTTGGCAAATCGCTTCTTTTTGAAAGACTTTGAATAAGAATCAACTTTGCATTTCCCTCCTAACTAGACACGGGCTCTATTGGGTTATACTCAAACTAGTTACGGGAAACTACCTAGTTCCCGCCTAGTCTTTTTCATCTCCCATTTGAAATGTCTTTGAAGCTTAAGGTCATGACAAATCTTTAAACCTTCTTTCTGGGTTAGACTAACTAACTCACCATAAGTGTAGAAATCATAAGGGATTTGACCGTTATGGGCTTCTCTTATGGTATTCCTAACTCTTTCACCTAAAATCTTAGGTAAACCGGCTAAGAACTTTTCTTTCCGGAAGGTTGGCTAGAATCTTCCCTAAGCATGACTCTGGTTAGGAAAGTGTCTTTGTAACTTTGGAAGTTGCTAAGCTTCATGTAAGGTTGCTAAGGAGCTCGGCATTTTTGTCTTTGAGCGGAGAAGGGTCTCCTATGAAATGAAGAGAAATAGTGAGGATTAGAGTTGACACTGCATCCTCAATTGGATTTCCTATTTCATCTAGAATGGGAGTTCCTTCACCGTGGTTTGGATAGCACCTAGGATTTGGAGTTCTTTGTGCTTGAGTGAGATGATAATCCCACCATCCTTTAAGTCGGCCGGAAAATCCAGCCTATCGGAGCTCAAAGAATGGCTCTATCGGAGGTACCACTTTGGGTTTTGTAGGCATTGGCTGCCATGGTCATCTGTTGCAAGAGACCAAGGATGTTGTACTCAGACATTCCATCTATATTCCATTCATAGACGGAGGAGGCATTGAATCTAGACTGGGTTAGGATGTTGTTCCTATTTTCAATTCCTAGATCTGGAGCAGTACTCCTAGGAGTATTCCAGGTTAATCTAGGGGCTTGGATTCCCAATCTGTTGATGTTGAAGGGTTTTGGAATGGGGCTTTCAAGCTCTGAATCATCTGATTCATCGCTTTGGGCTTGTCCTATTGCACTGATATTCCTACTGCTTTGAGGAGTATCTGGCACTAGATTTTTGGATGACTCAGAGGTTGCTAATCTACTCAGCTGTTCTCTGACTGCTTTGGCAAACTCAGTTTGCTTTTGGAAATGGTCTTGGCTCGGCTTTGTAAGCTGATATGGCTTAAAAATTGGGTTTTTAAGCTTCTCTGACTGGTTCGACTCTCTTGGTTGACCAGTACTGGGAATTGGAGAAGTCACCACTACAGGGGGCTTTTGAATCTGGTTTTCTATTCTAACCAGTTGCTTTCCTATAGTGTTTAGACAGGTGTTCGAATAATTGTTCTGTTGAACAATATTCTTGACATTCTTTTCAAGGTCTTCGCCTACCAGTTTGTAAGGTGTAGCCTCTATCTCACTCTCTCCATAAGGAATGGTTATCTTCCTAAGGGGAGGATGCTCAGACTGGACAGTTAGGTTTTCTCCTACCTTCCATTCAGGGGCTTTGTTCCTTACTGTGACAGGACTAATGGACTTATCCTTAAAGGGATAAAGGATGCCATTTTCTTTGCAGTAAATTTGAAACCAATCAAAAAATTTGATTTGGGCTTTGTTTTGAATACAAAATTGATAGTATCTTTCCTGAATACTATCTTTTTCTTTTAAAAAGTTCTTAAAAAACCAAAGTTTCTTAAGATGGTTTTTCTTTGAATAGAAATCTTCATGCAAGAGTTTTTTATCAATTTCGAACTCTTTTGAAATCATGTTGATCTCTGCTTCAAGGTTTTGGGTAATGGCTGATGGTGATGGTGAAGATGGGGTAGAGGTTATCTCTATATCTTCGTCATCATTCTTTGATCGATGTAGATCGGTCCGGGGATGTTGCTTTGGTAATCAACATTCGGAGTGTTTTGGAATATCAGATGTTGAAAATCTGGGTTGTGTTTGGGATGGAATTGGTTCTTTGTAAGGGGCATAGATAACAGAAGGAATTTTGGATACCCTTCCAATATCTATGGTCGAGGTTGAAGAACCATCATCAGAAAATCTAGAGGAAGTTGACTTTCATTGAATGTGATCTTTACCTTTCCATCCCGGATATTGGGCTATGTGTTTAAGGTTTGTGTTTGGTTCTGTTTGCTTTGGAGAAGTAGGTTGGGTTGCACCTTCAAGGATCCATTCTTCTGGAAGTGTAATGTCTTTCCATTGAATGGTCTTTGGAATGGTTGTATTTGATTTGGATAGATCTGTTTGAAGGAACAGGGTTTCTCCTTTTGGTGAGTGTAGTTTGTGTTTGGAACCAAAGGCAGAAATCATAGCTTTGTAATGAATTTTGAAAATTAATGCTATCGGAATAGATCCTTCAAGCATTTTGTAATTGTGAGTTTTGATTTGAAGAACGATGCTCTTTAAAACATTTTTATCGTTTAAAGAAATCGTGATATTTGGAAAACAATTGAAAGAAATAGGTCCTTTATTAAGGCTCGACTCAACAGTACCTAACAGGGAATCATAGAAATTTGTAAATCTAGCATCCCTAAGGACGGCTAATATGGAAGTATCTAGACCTTCTCTGGTAAGGGGCTTAATACCTACCTGGACTAGACCTATGTGGATATACTTATAATCCTTTTCCATATGCTTTTGTAGGGTCTTTGGATTCAAGAGATAAATCTCTTCAAAAGGCTTTGAAATTTGGATATCTCTTTCTTCAGTCTTGATTGTAAAATCAGTCTTGAAGAGAGGGAACTTTGAAAACTCATAAATTTGTTTCTTTTGGACTTTGGGTATTTCCCAATCGTCTATATGCTTTGAAAAATCTTCAATAGTGATTTCTTCACTATTTACTAGACCTTTGTACCTCGATGATTCAGAGGCAGAAGAATTTGAGAAAGAAGAAGATCTACAGAAGAAAGGTTCTAAATTCATTTTAACCTAAACCAAAATAACTTTCTAGACAAGCCTGGACCACATTTCCTTTATCGCCTCGTCTGGGTCTTACTACTGCGCATAAAATGAACAGAACTTGCCTATAGGAAACCTGATGCAGTCTAAAATGAATGTAAAATCTTTGTAATGTAGATATGCTTCTAATCCCGGAACCCAATTGGCTCTGATACCAAATTAGAACGAGATCTAGGAAATAGAAGGAAATATTAAGCAGTGAAGATTTAGATCTAAGTTCGTGGCGTTGTAACCAGATTCACGCTTTAAGCAGCCTGTGGGAGCTTTAGATGCTCTTTGCAGAATCATTTTCCAGCCCTATAAACTTATAGATCTGAAAATAAATTTGAGCAGAAACAATCGGCAAGTTTCGATGTGCGGGATCCTCTTACGAGGCAAGCACAGAGCATACGCTTGATGATGGGGAAAGAAGAAGAAGATAAATAAAGAAGATAAACTTTGAATGCTTTATTGATAATAACAGGCTTTGAACATAAACATATAAACAATCTTTGAAAGCTTTAAATAAACATACAACTTTGTAAAACTTTGAAACAGAAGAAAATATAGACTTACAAGAGGAGTTAAATTTTAAAGACCTAATTTCTTTTACTATCATTACCATTATTATTATTATTATTTTTATTATTATTATTATTTGTTCCATATATACAAGTTTTACAACATGATAGGAGTAGAAGTAGTGTCGCAGCTTCTTCGAAGACCACACTACTGCCAAGCATGTTTTCTCAACTTTATTATACCTAACTTCATAAGGCAATAGCTTTTTACTCAGTAGTACACAGCGTGCTCAGCTCCGCCTTCAGATGCTTGTGCTAATATTGATCCTAAGGCCTCTACTTCTACCATCACATACCAAATTAAATTCTGCTCAAGTTGTGGTAGTCGCAACACTAGAGGGTTCATTAGATACTCTTTAATCCTATTAAAAGTAGTTTGACATTATTCAAACCAAACTAACTTTTGATCTTTTTTTTAGCAGCTTATAAATAGGAGAATGTATCAACGTGAGCTTGGCGATGAACTAACTGATGTATTGTACCCTTCCTAGGAAACCTCGAACCTCTTTATCTATATTTGGTAGGTGTGGGCGGTAGTTTTGGGCGTGCACCCAAGTGTCTTTAGTAACTACGACACTAGAAGGCTTTTCAACCTAATCGGAAACATACTAACTAGTCATAGAGACTAGCGCAGATATAGGAGTCGCCACCTGGGTAACCGGGACATTTTTACCACTGAGTGATGTTTTTAGATTTCATAAGGAAGCTTAGTCACAAATCTAGAGATGGATCCGAAAACCAACTTCTTTATCTGTGTATATTTATCTTTAATTTAATTATTTAACGGGTTATCTCTATAAATGTAGCATAATATTTCTACACCTCAAGCACTATAACATGTGAAGTCCACCTAAGTCTAGGCCATTTTATTAAGCCCAGCCTATACTCCAAGTTATTAACCTAACTTACTATTTATTTATATACAAAGCTCACTTAGTCTAGCCTAATTATAAGTTATGTTTAGATTTCCAACTTTTAAGCCTAATGGACTACTTTTTATGAAAAGGTCCAATTCAGTGATCTTAAATCTAATATGGCCCAATTAATTCAATTAAAGCATGGTAAAACCCATTAAGTCTATATGGATTTTAAATTTAGGCCCAATATACCATCTACTTAACCTAATGGACTACAATTTTCATATTGGGTCCAATTTTAATCCTAAGTCTATGTGGCCCATTTTAATTAATCAATCACATAACACATATTTAATCAATCATATAGTAAGCAAATATAAACAAAATAAGATGCAGAAAATAAACATAACTACTACAACTCGGCCTATAACTAAAACTGTAAAAGAAAAAAATCTAAAAATCTAATACAATGTACAAAATACATCAAAAGCACGACAAAAGCCAAAAAAATTGGGATAGAATATTGCAAAGGCGATCGGCACTAGCCATAGAGCCGATTAGCTCAACGCACAGCCAACTGGCTCTGCATTGAGCCGATCGACTCTAGTAGTTCCAGGCATAATTTTTTTATTCGTCAATGTATTTCTCACATCCCTAGAGCCGAATTTCACATGCACAGAGAGTAAAAATCAATTAGATATGAAAAAAATAAAATAAAAAATAAAATAAAAATAATAAAAATCAATCGATTGATCAAAACCCTAAAAACTAAAAAAGATCCTAGAAACTAAAAGTACAGTAAACGAAAAAAATGGCAAATTAATTATGTAATCCTATTAAACATATTTAATTACTGAATCATACCGAAAATATAAATCTAATCATTAATCATATGCATGTGTCTAATCTGATTCAAAATACTAATTTGCAAAATTATTATCAGATTCAAAACCCTACATGTTCTTATTGTCATATTCAAAACCCAATATAATCAATAATATATTAATTCATAAGAAACCCCAATCTAATAATGTAAAACATAGAAAACAGTAAGAAAAAATTTTCCTAATCATGTTCCTAGAATCATAAAAACACAAGAACCAATTGAAGGGAAAAGTGATGTTGATGATGCTGGATGTGGGAAACTCTCAGGTTGTCACTGTAGTTTGCTGATTTGCAAGTCTCTAGAGATGATGAGGCTATTGAATCTAAGATCGATTGAGAATCCAGTGCTGCTTAAGTTTGATAAATCTTCTATTGTTCTATAGAAAGATTTCCAAATCTAGGGTTCTTTCTTAGTGACTTTGCTCTTTAGTTACCAAAAAAGCTCTCTACTTAATTGAGCGTATATGAATTCTCCTGGTTGCTGGTCTATTGCTTAATGAATATCATTAACCCTAGACCTAGGATATATTTTTCTATTTATAGTATTTCCGATGCAAATTCTCCCAATTTATGGCCCACCATACGATCTGTTATATAAATAGGTAAATGCTCCTTTCCATTATGGATAGCAATAGTATGGCCGATCATTGTGGGTATAATGGTAGATGCCGGGGACCATGTTACTATTATTTCTTTTTCTGCTTTTGTGTTAAGCTTATTTATTTTTTTTAATAAATGATTTGCTACAAAAGGATTTTTTTTTTAGTGAACGTGTCAGAGTGAATTTCTTCTATTTTTTTTTTATTTTGAAAAGACGAAGAAACAAATTCTATTTTTTCTCCTATTTACTACGGCGGCGAAGAATCAAATTATCACTATATTTATTCTTTTTTCTACTTCTTCTTCCAAGTGCTAAGAAATCCTAGATGTATTAGATAAGTATTAATTATTTAAAATGAAAATCATTGATTATCTTTCCCTTTTATTATATTAATATCTAATAAAATAAAATAAAATAAAATCTTTTATATTCAAATAATTATCACTAAAAAATCTAATAATTATCACAAATCACTTCTAGAAACTTCTTTTCATCAATTCAGCGTTTAAGTAAAAAATATATAAAAAATGGCGTTGAGTTTTGAAAATCAGCTATTCGGCACTATCTATAGCCGATCGGCTCTATGCTGAGCCAATTGGCTCTAGATATGGGAAGTTTGTGAAAATTTTGCAATTTAGTCCCTGATTTTGTGAAATTCATCGTTTTGACCCTCAAACTTTATTTTTTTACAATTGAGTCCAAATTGATTCTAGAAAAGTAATTTTGATTTGATTATCCTTAACCCTGACTTGGATTCGGCTATCCTCAATCTCTTGAGACTCGAGAAAGGCAATAACTTTCATCATTCGGTTTTCCATAATTTTCTTGATATCTAGATCTAGAAAATGGGTGCTAACGGTAGAGGCATTTCGCAAATAGCTTTTACCTTGTCTGAATCTACTTGGATGTTGTGCTCACTTACTAAAACTCCTAATAACTTGCCAGAGGTTACCCTGAAGATTTACTTCTTTAGATTAAGCTGAAGATTGTTATACTCAACCCTCTCTAGCAATCTATCTAATGCCTTTGCATGCTCTTCATGGGTTTTGGTCTTAACCATCGTATCGTCCACATATACCTCAACTTCCTCATAAATCATATTGTGGACCATTATGATGGCCATCTTCTGATAAGTTTCACCTGCATTTTTAACAAAAGTAGCATGAACTCGATAGTAGAAAAGCCCCCACTCAGTTATGAAAGTTGTCTTAAGTTTGTCCACCATTAACATCATTATCTGATTATACACCAAGAATCAATCTATGAAGGAATACATGGCGTGCAAAGCAACACTATCCACCCGCAATCTATATATAGTAAGGGAAAATCGTCCTTTGGTGAAGCCTATTGAGGTCTCGGTAATACATACATATCCTAACCTTCCCGTCCTATTTGGTAACTAAGACCATATTGGCCAGCTATGTTGGTTACTTCACTTCTTCCAAGAACTTGGCCTCTATCTATATCTGAGTTTCCCCCTTAACTAGTTGAGCTATTATGGTTGAAGTCTACTTAGCTTCTGTTTGACTGGCTTAATATTGTGATAAATTAGGATTTTATGTTCGTCTATTTCCCTTTCTACTCCAAGCATATCATCATAGGACCAAGCAAAGCACTTTTGTTTTTTTATTAATGTTTTTATTGTTCTCTTTTTATCTTCGAGAGTTAAACTGGAGCCTAACATGATTTCTCTAGGAGATTCAGTTGTACCTAAATTTAATAGATGGCATGGCATGGAAATTAATTCTAAACATGTGTATAGGATGATCATCAAAATGAAAATTACCATAAGGAAAAATGCAAAATAAGTAAGTAGAATTGACGTTCATATCATTAAATCTCACAGCAAGTTCATCAGCATTATCAAATAAATTAAGGAGAAACACATCCTAAAAAAAGACATCAAAAATAGAGTTTTCAATAAATGTAGCCATATCGATCTGCTGGTTAGCTTTTGGTATTGAGTCTTCTTCCATCTTGCCCTTTCCCTTATCGGCAACCTTGAACCTGGATTCAGCGACCAGCTTTCTTTAACGGAGCATCTGAATCTTCTCCACCCTTATAGCCTTAAGCTCTTAAGTAAAGATTTCAAATCTGAGATGAGATTCCCCTTTCCCATCAACCCAGGGCTCAGATTTTCCATCATAAGGAGATAAAAGCCCCTTCTTTTACGAGCTCAATAGACCTCTTAGTGGGTGATTTTTCCTTTCTCCACTTATTGGCAAGGGGTTTAGTGTTGTTCATCCCAATCGAAGTAGAGTTCCCATTGATGCTCAGATTGTCCTATAAGATTACTCCTCAACGGCCTCTTCCTAGACCGAGTCCAAGGGTATGACCTATCTTCTTCATTATTCTCATGGCTAGAGTATCCCTCTCTCGGACTTGAGCAAGCAATGATTCATACCCTCTGTGCTTTTACTACTTCCCTCTTAGTCACTTCCACTTATACTTCTATCATAGCAAACTGAAACCTAGTTAGTACATGTTCCTTAATAGCCTCAACTACCTTAACCCAGTTTCGGTAGCCTTGGTTAATTTTTCCTTCATGCATAATTTTGATAATTTTTTGCAAGGTAAAAGAGACATTACCTACGGTATGAAACCATGGCCTCACTAAAAGTATTACGAAAAAGACTGGTATGTCAAGGATGACAAACTCTGTGACTCTATAGACCCAACTTTTATCAAAGACTTAAAGGTTCTACAAGCTTGTCTTTTAGACTCATTATAACCTTTGATAATTATGGACGTAGGCTCTAGGTCAGTTTTTTTCAAACCAAATTTGCTTAGGAATCTCAAAGGATAGATGTTTATCCCTAATCCGTCATCAACCACGAGACATGGGCATTTCACTCCTTTATCCTAAGCCTTTATGTATAAAGGCTGATTTTTCTGTCTTCCTTCAGGAGGTAATTCTTCATTAGTGAAGCAAATTATTTCTATGATCTCCTTTAGAGTTGAGAGTAGGTCTTCTAAAGTTGCCTCCATTAATATTACTATATGATCCAGGATCTTTATAAGTGTCTTGTGATGTTCAGGGGATGCTTCTAGCAGTTGCCAAACGAAGATGTTGGCCTAGGTTTTCTTTAGTTGTTTTAATAAGGCATCTTCCCTAACCTTTATTTTATTTTTTTCTTTGTTCCCTCTTCCTTCTGCCGTTCTTCACTTCTTTCTTTGTTTTGCTTTTCAACCTTTTTCATGTCATTATAGACCCGTCCACCCCATGTGACACCCTCAATTGCCTCACTTGTTAGCTCATTCACTATTGTATGAAACTCATTCTAGATATCTAAGGTCCTGCACTCCTAGCTGATGTTCTTCTCTCTGCTCAATTCCCTATACGTCGAGATACATAGTCGTAGAAGACTAGGTCCTGAAGCTATCCCAGATATGGATGACAACGATAAACCTATCATCACTTATAGATTTATAGTTTTCTCTCTCCTACACTTTAATTTTCTATCTCTCACATTCTAGTCTCTCTTCTTTTTGCTTTGAGGTTTCTGATAAGGTTTCGGTAATTTTAAATACATATCTTTCTAGGAGGCTGTAAGTTAGTCGACGAGTATTGTTATAACTTGGAAGTAGGTTTGCACATCTTCCTATTTCTAGTTTAGTGATCTTTCCTTCATCTATCGGTTTTTGTATCTCGCTTCGGAGACTTATGCAATTGTTAGTCTTATGTCTAGCCAATTGATGATAGTGTCAAAAGGATCCAGCATCCTCCCTCAACTATACGTATTGTCCCTAGCTTGATAAAAGGAGGCGTCAACAACTTATGCTCTTGCAGCTTAACCATTACCTAAGATAACAACATTGGAGATTTTGAAAAACTCTTCGGTTGGCTGGTTGCGACATTAAATCCTACAAAGGACACTTTTACTTCTTTGAACTAGGGGCTCGCATTATTTCTCTTATAGGCAGGTTTTTTAGCTCTAACTCCACATTAGAGGCACATTTTCTCATATCTTCAAAGTCCTTGATTGTATAGGCTACCAATTTATCATAGATGTTAGGGAACAAGCCCTTTATAGTGAAACAAACCTGATCTTTTTTAATTGGCTGGGTAATCATTTAAGCAGCCTTTTTCCTAAGCCGTAGGATGAAGTCTGATGTAGTTTCATTCGAAAGCTACCTAGTGGACTTCAGATCTCGAGTACTGACTTCTACTTCTATGTTGTACTCATATTAACTAACAAACTTTGCAGCCATGTCTTTCCAGTCATCCTGGACCTTTTCATCCAATTGCCAATACTATCTGGTAGCCAACCCTATCAAATATAGTTTGAAATGCTTGACTATTTGTTGCTTCATCAAGTTGGCATAGTAGACATTCCTGCTCGATACGAGTTCAGAAAAGCATGGGCATCCCCAGTTCGTAATCTATTTCAAGATAAATTATATTGGCAGTCATTAAATTTTACACTTTGTAACAAAAAGGTACCAAATTCTTAATTTATAACGAAATAATTGCTAAATTTTAATTTTAATAGTATATTTTTCCAGCACACTTAAAGAATAAATTACATGGATGGTTACCAAATTTTGTATTTTGTAACTAAAAAGCACCCAAACTTTTAATTGGGTACAAAAAAGTACCGCCCATATATCTTTTTAAATTAAGATTTTGATACTCTTTCTATTACAAAGTGTAAAATTTGGAGACCAGTTATGTAATTTATCCTTACAATTGGTGTTATTAAAATTAAAACTCAATAATTATTTAGTTAGAAATCAAAGATTTGTTATCTTTTTGTTACAAAATGCATAATTTGATGATCGACAATATAATTTACTCATCTATGTTTTGTAGTTAAAAAAATATAAACCTTGAAAGAAATTTCAAGTTCTTTCACTAGTTTTTCCAAACTAGAGTAGGGTCAATTTAACTTGCAACTAATATACAGTTCGACGAGACATACTACTTTGAAGAACTTAAAAGAAGGAAGCACCGTGCTCTTAACTTATTGTCGCCTAAGAACATTGCTACAGATTAGTGTCTATGCCCTACCCAGTATAAAAAGGATTTTCAATAATTCAAAAACTTGTACATTGCAAACCCAATAAAAAATCAAACTTGCTTTCACTGTCATACTTCTCAAAATTGATTAAGAAAATTACATGCATGAGCCATCAGTGGTAAGTAGAGACCATTATTTCTTAAATTTCATTAGGAACATACGATAACGTTTTGATAGATAGTCCTTCCGAAGAAATGGTATGGTGATATGATCTTTTCCACCATAGCTTACATGATCTCTTAACAGATATATGTGTTGCAGCCCAGACAAACTTTGAAACAAAGAAAGTTCATAAATATACATACTGAAAGACATGACTCTACACAGCTTTCCATGAAGACAGTGGTGGAGTGTCGAATAACTTGTATATAGCCACAATGCCCTCATATCTATCGCCTTTTACAGCATCTGCAGAGACAACGGATTCGAGCTAGCCATTTCTTCTGGTGTGAGTTTTACTGACAGAGCTCCAATATTCTGGTTGAAGTTCTCTATCTTGGTGGTGGACCCAGGCGAGTGCTAGTTGTGATGGAGTGCATTGTTTCTTCACTGCAATTTTGTTAACACGCTCGAAAAGGTGTTTGTTATGCTCCAGATTTTCAGGTTGGAACCTAGGCAAATACTGTAACAATAGAAAAATGCCTATTTTGGGATAATAATTTAAGACCAACTCAAGAGCAAAAGGAAAAATCATGGTGACATAATTTCAGCAAAAGCATAATAAAACACTCATGAAAGAAATTTTCATGTAATCATGCTCATTCCCATTCATAAACATAAGATAACAATAGGATGTTGCAAAATAATGGCAGAAAGGATGAGGCAAGTGTCCTCCAATATGCCATTGTTTCATAAATGGCAATAATGTTCTTTATTACATTCTAATGACAAAATAATCAACCTTAAGAATTTGTGTATTAAGACTGATGAAAGTACCCATTCCTAAATTAAGCAAGAATGAGTAATGAATTAAGCTCAATAATAAGAAAAATATAGCTCAGAAAAAAGCAACAAATGATGGAGCCGAAACCTAAGGATATAAGTAGGTACTAAATTCTGCATTTAGTAATATTTTAGAAAATTTTAATTTATTACAATTCAATCAGTTAATTCTAATTATATTTAATTTAGTTATTTTATATTTAAAAATTGACATATAACATAAATAGCCAATAAAAAAGTTATTAAAGGAGAAAATGAAATATATCAATTTATTATAATAAGATGACTAAATTTTGTTCAAAATTGAAGTTAAATGATTAAAAATAAAATAAAAGAATGACACGTAACAAAAACAACTAATAAGAAAAAGATAAGAAAAAAAATATGACATGTCAATTTTTTATTGATAAAGTGACTAAATTGCAACCAAAATTAAAGTTGAATTACTAAAATAAAAATAAAAATTTTATGACCAAAATAAAACTAAATACAAAATTAAATGACCATTCATATTATTATCCCTATAATAAAAAAGCAAAAAGAAAGAAAGGCAGCAACACCACACATATATTGGTTAATAAACAAGTTTAAAAGCTATAAAAGAATCATATCAGAAATCATGAACAACAAGAAAGCAACAAGGTTGACACCAAGAAATATCAAAGGAAATCATAAGAGATAGAGATCACGGTTCAGGAAAAAATAAATATGGCATCAGCTGCAAGTTTGTATTAATGTAAGTCTGACAATTGTTGTCTTATAGATTCTGTAAACAAGGTGAAGAGATGGTACCTAGCAGTGTACAAGTAAATCAAGAATCCTTTGTTTCAGACAAAAGGGTGCCCATGACATATACCTAGCTAAGCAAAGTTGCCCAAACGAAATCTCTAGACCAAAATCTTTAATGTTATGTTTGGTTGAAATTTACTTAGGAATTCAATTCATTTGAGAGGAAGATACGAGAGAGAAAGTAAAATAGAAATGGTAAAACTAAGATAAATATTTTGGTGTTATGAAATATATTAACTTATTATTATGAAACTCATTTGAAAATTCACATTTGATTATGTAGAATTTAGTATAACCAATTTTATATAAATTTAATTATGCAGAATTATGCCATGTAGAGTTCTAAATTTATTTTTACTTCATACAAAGATCATAACTTTAAATTTAATAATAAATTTCATTATATATTTAATAAACACAATGTAAAACTACATTCTATGTACAAAATCCTTAAAACCATATACTAAATAGTAAACAAATCAAAACCATGTCTGCAGAGGAGAGGAGGAAAAAGGAAGGGTAAATAGCTCCGTTGGTATCAAAATTATGGTATGTGTTTTCAATTGGTAACAATATTTTAATTCTTTTTTAGTATTAAAATTTTAATTTTTGTACAGACGACAGTACCCATTGGGAATCCATTCAATTTTTGATAACGTGGAGGGTGGAGCTCCACATCAGCATTCCACTCATCGTTCACGTCATACTTGACTTTGGGTAAATTGCCTTGTTGGTACTGAATTTTTTCCACTTATATCCAAATAGTACAAATTCTTCATTTGTCTCTTTTAGTACCACATTCATTATTTATGTTTCAATTAATAATACCTATTAGGATTCCGGTGATTTTTGTTGATGTGTTAATTAGTATCATGCTTAGATAAACTTCTGACTACCACGTCAGCATAAATTACCAGAATTCCAATAAGTACTAATATCACTAAAAGTGTAAGGTAATAATAATGTAATTCATTTCAAGGGTTTAAGAAATAGTGTTGAAGGATTGTATTAGTATTAGTCTTTCATCAATATTTTAGGTAGGTGTTTATAAGAGAAGTGTTAGTTATTTCCATGCCTGGTGTGATCCTAAAGACTAGGAGGAATGTGGGTTCTGATTTTTCAGGAGTAGTGCTTTGTGGTTCTATGAAATGATGGTTCGCCTATTAAGTATGTTAGTGGTCTAGACGGACTGTCAAGTATTGATAAATTCTTAATTCATATAGGAATTCGCCTTTAGGTGAGTCTCCATCAACTATCATAGATTGAAAAAAGATACTGAATGTGGTACTAAAAAGAAATAAATTAAAAAATTGGTACTATTTGAATAGAAGTAGCAAAATTTTGATACCTGCAGGGCAATTTATCGAAAATTCAAGCATGAAGTGGACGATGGGTACTAACAGGGCAATTTATTGAAAAGTCAAGCGTGACGTAGACGATGGGTACCAACAGGGCAATTTATCGAAAAGTCAAACGTGACGTAGACGATAGGTGGAATACTGATATGGAGCTCCGTCCTCCGTGTCATAAAAAATTGGACGAATTCCCAATAGGTATCGTCTCCTGTAATATAAATTAAAATTTCGATATCAAAAGAAAAAATTAAAATATTAGTATGAATTGAAAATATAGGTAAAAGTACAAATCAAGATAACTATGCTTCTTTAGTGAACCTTCTCTATATATTATGAATGATATATCCCCTGCAAAGTCACCATGTAGGGTGCTTTGGCATGTACCTCCCATTGTCGGGTGCTTTAAGGCAAAATTAACAGGCTACTTTCGCATTTTAAACCATTCTAAAATTCTTTCTCACTTGAGGGTAGTTTTAACCTATTGATATAAAATTAAAAAATTGTTCTAGCTAGTAACACTACGGCAAGGAGTATTTAAATGTTATTCTCCTATATTAGACTAGCTAAGGATGTTATCATAACATATATAAAAATTCAAAGAAAAGAGAAAGATAAATCTACTAATAGAGCTTTATTAATTCATTAGTTAATTAAGTTAATTTAGTTTTTTATTAATTTAATTTAAAAACAACTTCATTAAACTACTTTGTGGTTCGATGTATTTTTATTTTAGAGTATTTGGTTTACTTTTTGTTATTTTGGTACCTATGAATATGATGACTGTTAGTAAATAACTGTCAAATTGTACAATATCGTTAAAAGATTCTGACGTGGCACATAATAGTCGTTGTTTTTCTAATAGTCACGTCAGCATCTGTTAACAATGTCGTGCAATTTGGCCATTATTTGTTAACAATCATATTCACAAAATACCAAATTGACAAAAAACAAACAACAAATTCTAAAATAAAAATATATTAAATCACAAGATAGTTTAGTGAAGTTCTTCCTTTAATTTATTAATATATATTATAATATAATTCATTTATTGCGAGTCTAATTCTAGAAGTCAAATTCTATTAGATCAATTTTTGATTATATAATAATTTAAAATACTAAAAATAGTATATTAATTATAATTTAATATTAATTATTTATTTAATTTAATATCAATATAATAAATAAAAAGATTATAATATTATACTAAAATGACAGCAATAGTAATAAAAGAAGATAACATCCACAATTATAATGCTAAATTTAAAATTATATATATCATTAAAAATATATATAACGAGTCAAATACTTAATATTCACATGCGATATACATGAGTAATAAAAGTTTAATTTTATTATTTCAATTATTTAATTTTAATTGTATTTTTTCAAAATTTCGTTAGAGAAAAAGATACTAAAAGTATATCTAAAGAGATACCCAAAGTTTATTTACTTTTAACTTGTATTATTATGGATTTTCTTTTCAGAATTTCGTCTAAAACAAATATTAAAAATATACCTAAAATATACTAAAAAAAATATTATTTTAATTTATATTATTGTAAATTCAGTTTTTATTTTATACCTTTTTATTTTTTTCAGAATTTTATGAGAAACAAGATACTAAAAGTATACATAAAAAATACTGAACATTTATTATTTTTATTTTGTATTACTGTGAATTTTCCTTTCAAATTTTAGTCTGAAAAAAAAAGTTTAAAAGCATACTATAACATTCTAAAAGAATATTATTATTTTTAACTTGTATTACTATAAAATCAACAAATAAAATAGATTTATCGTTTTTGTTTTATGTCTTTATGCTTGATATTTGTAAATTGAATGATTTTATATATTTTTTATAGCAACTAGTGCGTTCTCATGATATGAAGATATATATTTCAAAAAATATACTATAATATATCAAAAATATTTCAAATGCAGTTTAAAATACATAAAGATATAATTAAAATAAAACTAAAAAAATCATTTAACGATTATAAAAATATATTAAAAGAAGAGTAATAAAATATCAAAAGGATATCATAGTTCAATTTCAAAAAAACTATATAAATAAAAAATTTAAAAAAATAGTAAAAGAGAAATTTGAAAAAAAAACATTAGAAAAGTTGACCATAAAAAATATTTTGCCGCCGCTTTTCTGTACTTACGTAAGAGTCTCTTATTTTTCTTGAAATGCTACTACAGAAATTATGATTTTTTTTCAATTTCTTTAATTTATGAAAAAAATTTATCATGTATTACCTCAATTTGAGCAACCTTTCAAGTTTTCCCTACCTCCACAACTGTAACTCAAAAGATTTAGGAGAAAGACTTTTGCCGCCAATGTGCTCTTGTCACTGTTCCAATTCTACAAATATTACAAATCATTTATAAAATTTGTGTTTTTAAATTAGGTATAAAAATTATTACTTTAGAATTTTTAAAAAGATATTTTAACTGATAAATTTCCTATTATAAATTTATTAGTACGTTTTGTTATAATTTCTAATAGTAGTTTTGTTAAAGATATTACACTTTGCCCGGTCACTACAAGCCACCATAAACTAGTAGACACTTTATATATTAGGAATTACTTATGAAACTCTAGAACCCTAAAATGGAAAAAGCCCCCCCACTGATCATTAAGTAATACTAATGATTGCATAACCTTCAAGGATATGTAAGGAAGATAAGCTCTATGATAATCTTATTTCTGTTTCCACAAATATCATATTAACCTTTCGAGCATCATTTTCAGAAAAGCTTTCTACCAACTTTCTCCCTAGTGAAAAGAACCCTCGGCCCAAAGGACTGTATGCAACAATTCCAATTCGAAATTCCCTGAGAAAAATATGGCATCAGAATCAGGATACTACGTAGGCCATATGTACATGTTCAGAACAACACAAGTTTTATGATTGATGTGTCACCTGCTAGTAGGGACAATGTCTTCTTCCACATCTCTTGACCATAAGGACCACTCCAACTGGATAGCTGTTATCGGGTGAGCAGCGTGAGCTATCCTGATTGTTGAAGCAAATGCCTCGAATAGACCTATATACTTTATGATACGAACTCGAATCGGATACGTTCAAACACCAAGATGAGCAATAGTGAGAAATTCAAACTGATAAACGCTCTCCCTATTTAAGAGGAAGCACCCTTACCAATAAGTTCGAATTGTGGCCCTAAAATCGAACTTGAAAGTTTGCAATTGATTATGGAACTAACAAACTTAGCAATAGAACTACTAAGCCCTTTAGTTATAAATAGATGAAGAATGTTCAAACAACCCAAGAAGTTAATAAAAAGTTAATTGATTTATTAAACATGTAGATGTGAAACTAAACTAAACAAGTTAATTTAATCTCAAGAAATTCAAGAGTTAACAACTCAAGCAAAATAGACTTCATTCAAAATGATATATTGATCTTATTGCTTTAGCCAAAATACATAGTTGTATTTATAGAGTTTTGAAATGATTCTAAACCCTAAAAGACTCTTAATATGTGGCTAATCTTATCCCTATAAGGAAGGATAAGATAAAGAGTAATCTAACCCTAATTAAAAACCTAAATTCATGGGAGAAAGTTCTCTTTATCCAATACTTACAAAAATAGAGAAAATTAACTAAAAACGGGTCCATTACGAATTTTTCTTGAAAAATTCGAAGCTCTTTTTGCAGGTAGCTTATAAACTGTAAGGCGTGGTCACGCCTTATGGAAGATGAGCTTCTGCCCCAATTGCTCATTAACTATCTTCAAGGTATTGTTATCATCATCAAAAACATCAAAAGCACCATCATTAGCCATCTTCAAAACATGCTCCAAGTAAGAATTTAAGGCTTCCTTGAACTTCTTACTCCTTGCTCGTGTCATTGGTCCTCCATAGGCTAGTGGATCCGTGTTAGTTTACTTAGATGTATCCTTGGTTGCATCATTCCCCCCCTCTTTAAAAGGATTCAACCTCGAATCAACGCCTTCATCAAAATCAAAAGGAGATAAATCAGCAACATTAAAAGTAGCACTAACATTATACTCACCAGGTAAGTCAACTTTGTATGCATTATCGTTGATGTGCTCTATCACTTGAAATGGACCATCACTACGTGGCATCAACTTTGATTTCCTTTGATTGGAAAACCTTTCCTTCCTGAAATGCACCCAAACCCAATCACCAACTTCAAACACCACCCTTTTGCGGCCCTTATTGCATTGTTTGGTGATTTATTCATTGCGCCTTTCCAAGTTTGCATGCACTTGTTCATGCAACTTCAATACAAATTCAACCTTCTTTGCGCTATCTAAATTCACTTGTTCACTCAAAGGTAAAGCAATCAAATGTAAAGGACTCAAAGGAATAAAGCCATGGACAATCTCAAATGGGCAAAATTGAGTAGAAGAATGCATACTACGATTATATGCAAATTCAACATGCGGCAAACAATCTTCCTATGTTCTCAAGTTTCGTTTAACCATGGTCCTAAGTAATTGTGACAAAGTTCTATTCACTACCTCGGTTTGACCATTGGTTTGGGGATGATATGTAGTAGAAAAAAATAATTTAGTTCCCAATTTACCCCATAAGTTCTTCCAAAAATAGCTCAAAAACTTGGTGTCCCTATCACTAATAATAGTTCTAGGCATACCATGTAAACGTACAATTTCTCTAGAGAATAATTCAGCAATATGTTGTGCATCATCGGTTTTCCTACATGCAATAAAGTGTGACATCTTTGAAAACCTATCCACCACAACAAAAATACTATCATTCCCATGCTTAGACCTAGGTAATCCAAGCACAAAATCCATAGATATGTCAATCCAAGGAGAATTAGGTATGGGCAAAGGCATGTACAACCCATTAGATTGTGATTTAGACTTAGCTTGCTTGCATACAATACAGTTAGCACATAATCTATTCACATCAGATTTCATCTTAGGCCAATAGAAATGATCATGCAAAACATCTAAAGTCTTTTGAACACCAAAATATCCCATCAAGCCACCTTCATATGACTCTTTCATAAACAATTCATGTATAGAACACATAGGAATGCATAGACGTTTTTCTTTGAACAGAAATCTATCATGTCTATAAAATTTATCAATAGCACCATGTTCACAAGCATGAAAAATAGAACCAAAATCATGGTCATCAACATACAAGTCTTTGATATACTCAAAACCAAGCAATTTTGTTTGTAAAGAAGCAAGTAAAGCATACCTTCTAGATAGTGCATCGGCAATTTTACCTTGCTTGTACTTAATGACAATAGGAAAACGCTTCAATGAATTCACTCCACTTAGCATGGCGTTTTATTCAACTTGTTCTGTCCCTTCAAGTGCTTCAATGCTTCATGATCCATGTGAATCGCATACTCCTTAGGTAGCAAATAATGCTGCCAAACATTGAGTGCACGCACAAGAGCATACAATTCCTTGTCATAAGTTGGATACTTCAAGCTAGCTCCATTCAACTTTTCACTAAAATAGGCCATTGGCTTCCCATCTTGCATTAAAACAGCTCCAATACCTATACCAGAAGCATCACAATCAATTTCAAAAGTTTTGGAAAAATCTAGAAGTGAAAGAATGGGAGATGAAGTAAGTTTATCCTTTAGCATATTAAATGCTTTTTCTTGTTGTTCTCCCTAATAAAACTTCACGTTCTTCTTTACAAGCTCGTTGAGTGGTGCGGCAAGGGTACTGAAGTCCTTGACACACCTCTTATAGAAGTTTGCAAGCCCATGAAAGCTCCACACGTCACTAACATTCTTTGGTGTTGGCCACTCCTTAATTGCTTTCACCTTGTCTTCATCAACCTAAATTCCATTTGCACTAACAACAAAACCAAGAAACACAAGTTTGTTAGTGAAAAAATCACACTTAGCAAGGTTAGCATATAATGAATTCTCACGCAAGACCATCAACACCATCCGAACATGTTCAACATGCTCACTCAAGCTCTTACTATAAATCAGAATATCATCAAAGTATACGGACCATAAATTTTCCAATATATGCATGCAAAACATGGTTCATTAGCCTCATAAAAGTACTTGGTGCGTTAGTTAAGCCAAAAGGCATGACCAACCACTCATACAAACCAAATTTAGTTTTGAATGTTGTTTTCCACTCATCACCTATATTCATTCTAATTTGGTGATAGCCACTTCTCAAATCAATTTTAGTAAAGATAACACTTCCATGCAATTCATCTAACATATCATCTAACCTAGGAATAGGATGAGGATATTTAATGGTAATCTTATTAATTGCACGACAATCAACACACATACGCCAAAACCCATCTTTCTTAGGGACTAACAAAACAGGAACAGCACATGGGCTAAGACTTTTCCTAACATAACCTTTACTTAGTAGTTCCTCAACTTGGCGTTGCAGCTCTTTAGTCTCCTCGGGATTGACTCTATAGGCTGGTCTATTTGGAATGGATGACCCCGACACAAAGTTAATTTGGTGCTCTATCCCCCTTAGTAGTGGCAACCCATTAGGTAACTCCTCGGGAAACATATCGTCATACTCCTGCAAAATACTTACAAACACACTAGGAAGAGAAGAGTTAAGATTATTAGTGTTAAATAAAGTTTTCTTGTACATAAGTACAAGTACTTGCCCATTTTCACTCAAAGCCTTCTCATGTCTCGCTCTCTAACTAAGAAACTCACTTTTTTCTCACTTGTCTCCCCTTTTTCTTGCGCCTTACTCATTCTTTTGCTCACATTCTTGCGCAAACCCTCACTAAACTCTCCTTTTACCACTTTTTGCTCTCGCCCCTCATTATTTTTCACACAATTCCCTTTTTGCTTGTGCACCTTTTCTTTTTCATATGCACTCTCACACTTTCTTTTTTCTTTCTCATATGCTTCCATTCAGTCCTTTACAACTTTTTATAATTCACAAACTTCTTTAGGACTTAATAGTGCCAAAACATACGGTTTTCCATCCATTACAAGAGAATAAGCATTGGTTCGACCATTATGAATTATAGATCTATCATATAACCATGGTCTACCTAGCAACATATGACATGCTTGCATGGGAACAACATCACATAGTACCTCATCATGATACTTCTTTACACTAAATGCAATCCGTACTTGCTTAGTAACTCTAATTCCACTTTGATCATTAAGCCATTGCAAGGTGTGTGGCTTAGGGTGCTTAATAGTTGGAAGTTTAAGTTTATCAACCCCCATTAATTATTAAACTACAATTAGCATCATGGTTTTGTACCTTACATGTAGTATGGAATATGTTTTCCTTTTGAGCATCTTCATTAACAGGTCGTACATTAAGAGTTCTAAAGGTTACAAGTACATTACTAACCTTACCCAATTGCACATCATCACAATCCTCCAACTCAGGCATGTCTAGGTAATCCTCCTCACTAGGTTCGGATTCTTCATCACTCTCAAAGACCACTTCACCACTTTGAATTGCCATGGTTCGCTTGTTTGGACATTGGGAAGATATATGCCCATACCCCTAACACTTGAAGCATTGCACTTTCTTTGATTTGAGGTCACCTTGTGTCGTTGGCTTAGTGTTAACATCAAATTTAGGGGCTGCCTTGATGTCCTTTGATGCCTCACGACTGTTGTTAGGGGGCTGGTTGCTCTCTTTCCATGTGTTACTCCATCTTGAGCTAGGGGCAGCACTTTTGCTATTAGTTTTCAATTACTTTTCCACCTTTATGGCCATATGCAACATGTCCTCCATCTCTACATAATGCTGCAATTCAATTATGTTAGCAATATCATGATTCAAACCATGCATAAATCTTGCCACTGTGGCTTCCTTATCCTCATTTATATTGGCTCTAATCATAGCTATCTCCATAGATTGCCAATACTCCTCAACACTCTTACTACCTTGTACTAAATTTTGTAACTTATTGTACAAATCCCTTTGGTAGTGCGATGGCACAAACCTTTTACTCATAATGCGCTTAACCTCATCCCATGAACCAACTTTGGGTTCCCCATAACGCCTACGACCACTCCCCAATTGATCCCACCAAATGGCAGCATAGTCATAAAATTTAACAACAACAAGTTTAACCTTTTTAGACTCACTATAGTTATGACATTCAAAAACCCTTTCAACCTTCTTTTCCCACTCCAAATAAACTTCAAGGTCACTCTTACCATGAAAAGATGGTATTTTCATCTTAATGCTACCTAAATTAGTGTCAATTTTGGGTTGGAGATTATGTCTAGACCCTTTAAACTCACTTTCTTGGTCATTATCAAAACCATCCCCTTTAGACGTTTTAGGAATATCATTCAATAACCTAGTTAATTTGTCATCTTGTTTTTGAAATTGTCTTTGCATATGTTCTACTACATCTCTCAATGTAGAAGCTAAATTTTCCAAAGTCAATGGCTGTTCAGATGACATGGTTAACCGAAAAGAAGCTAAATTTTCCAAAGTATTATACTCTGGAGGCTTCTTATAGTCAAAGGCAAAACAAGAAAAGATCACTCCCTCACGTGTCTCACTCATAAAGAATTGAATTCCTTATAGAAATTAAATCAAATTGTTCTAGTAATCACAAGAACAAGTTTTTCACAACCTCTTAATATTTATTAATTCTGAAGTTCAATAGAAAACTCGTGAATCAATAAAATGAATTATAAGCACGTGAACAAAAACAAGCTTACAACTAATCGAATAAGACTCATTTAACCCAAAAGAAAAGTTTTTTAAGAGAAAACAAAAAAATTACCCAAATCAAAATTTCAAGAATGAAGATCAGCTCCAATCAATTAAAAAGAATTGCAGAATGAATCAATCAAGAATCAATTATTCAAGAACTAGCCAACACAAACGGTTAGGGTTAGTTTTCCGTTCCTTTCTTTTTTCTTTTCTTTTTCTTGAAAATCTGCCTTGGTATGCGGGCAACAACGAAAATAGTATACTTTTTTTTTTATAATGATGCGAACAGAAATTGAGATGAAATAGAAGATAGACTCTTAATTGAAAAGAAAGTAAACCAACTTATAAGTTTGGCTCTGATACCAAATGATACGAACTCGAACCGGATACGTTCAAACACCAAGATGAGCAATGGTGAGAAACTCAAACTGATAAACGCTCTCCCTATTTAAGAGGAAGCACCCTTATTAATAAGTTTGAATTGTCGCCCCAAAATCTAACTTGAAGGTTTGCAATTGATTATGGAACTAACAAACTTAGCAATAGAACTACTAAGCCCTTTAGTTATAAATAGATGAAGAATGTTCAAACAACCCAAGAAACTAAAAAAAAATTAATTGATTGATCAAACATGTACATGTGAAACTAAACTAAACAAGTTAATTTAATCTCAAGAAATTCAAGAGTTAACAACTCAAGGAAAATAAACTTCATTCAAAATGATATATTGATCTTATTGCTTTAACCGAAATATATAGCTCTATTTATAGAGTTTTGAGATGATTCTAAACCCTAAAAGGACTAAGAGATAAGGAATCAAAATCAAACCCTAAAAGACTCCTAATATGTAGCTAATCTTATCCCTATAAGGAAGGATAAGATAAAGAGTAATCTAACCCTAATTAAAAACCTAAATTCATGGGAGGAAGTTCTCTTTATCCAATACTTACAAAAATAGAGGAAATTAACTAAAAATGGGTCCATTACAAATTTAAGGTATTGCTCATTAACTATCTTTAAGGTATTGCTATCATCATCAAAAATATCAAAAGCACCATCATTAGCCATCTTCAAAACATGCTCCAAGTAAGAATTTAAGGCTTCCTTAAACTTCTTACTCCTTGCTCGTGTCATTGGTCCTCCATAGGCTAGTGGATCCATGCTAGTTGACTTAGATGCATCCTTGGTTGCATCACTTTATCTTACCCTCTTCAACCAGTCTCTTCAATTACCCCATCTCACAAACACAAAGGAAAGTCCTAACAATGATTAATAAAGAAAACAAGCAAATTTTAAACGTATAATTTCAATGGGGACAGGGCAAAAAGGGGCGCAAACCGTGATTTCAATGGGAACAGAAATATCAATTCGATGTTGGTAATGAAGATCAATGCAATCAACTTGAAGACGCTTTAAGCTAGCCTCACAAGCAGCTCTTACATAACTTGGATCACCCTTAATCCTTGTCTTCCCATCTTGAAAACTTATGCCGAATTTAGTGGCCAATTCCACTTTCTCTTTCATCCCTCCTTTAAGAGCCTATACACATACACCATTCTATACATCTATCTTTCGTTTCACCTTGTATACTGAGTAATTATATGTTATGCTTCTTTATTTATGGAATCATAGTGCCTAACGTTATTCTGAATTCACTTAGTCTTTTTAGTCATTCTTTGATGCTCCCTTCAATCCAAATTGGATAACTATTCTTATTGTTTATGTCACTAATCATGCAGCCCCTATATAAGCTGCTGTAATATATATACATAGAATATATAAAAAAAAAAAATTCTTACTTATTTCTTAGCTCTTAGCTCTTGAATTTAATTATTGTGAGCATCCTTTACTTCAAATAAGGCTTAGTCAGTATTTTTGTTGTTTTGGCACTCAGCTCCTGAAGCATTCATTTTAAATAAGTGCATGATTTTTCAGTATACTTTATACTTCTATCCAAATTTTCTTACCTTTACCTCAGCCAGACCCTTTAATTTTGGTATTCATTTATTCGCAGTAGTGAATATGAGAGTGATGAGCAAGCTTATAGTAAACAGGTTGTGTGCAGTTGCGTTGAGGGAATTTTCTTGTTTACCTTTAAACACTGTGAGTGATTCGAGAGATTCATGTGAGGCAATGGTTCTTAGTCTTTGATGCTGAATTGTTATATAAGTTGTGCTTCAAGCTGGTATTATTATAGTTTTTCCTTAAAGGTGTATAACTTGTTAGTTACTTGAGTTTCATTCTTTATATGTTGAATAAGGTTAAGTTGTGAACTTTAGCATGGATTTTGAGGGGTGATTATTGCTTATGCATGTATTGAGTTATTGATTGATTAAGGACAAGCAAAAGCTTAAGTATGGGGTGATTTGATGTCCATCATTTTATACATATTTATATGCCTAATTGTTTACATTTTTGTGCATAGTTATCTTGTTTTATGCCAGAATCACCTGTATTTTGGTTCCTTTCACGTTTTATGTCATTATCGAGGGACATTATCAGTAATCGAAGAAAATACGGGCAATTAAGGACCAGAATCTATCAAAATTGAGCAAGGACTAGCATTCTAAGATTGAGCACGGCCTGGACTCTGGCTGTGTTGAACCATCAAATAGTTGCCCTTCAAGAGTGCCATATTGGCACAATTTTTGAAGCCACCACGGCCCGTGGTGGCTCAGCACCGGCAAGGGCATGACTAGGAAGAAGCCATAAGTTGCAGGATGCGGAGGTCTAGCACGGCCTAGACTCCACCCATGTTGACCAGCACAGGCTTGACCACGGCCATGCTAAGAGATTTATATAGGCAAATACGATTTATTGAATTAGGGTTCGATTTTCTAACTTGATTTCAGATATACATGCATAAGCCATCTTTTCCTAGACTTTAATACTCGACTTTAAGAGACTATTTCATCTATTGAAGGAAGGATTACATTGGTTTTAACTTCCAATTGAAGATCAAGAGGAGATTTGGAGGCATTCAAGAGGCAATTTAGGGTTCATCAATCAGATTTGGGAATTTGGAGTTGTTCATCCTATTCGAAGGAACAGGGTGTATCTATTTCATTTTCTTTATTCTTTCATTGTTATTGAATTCCTAATTGTTTTAGACATGAATATGTGTAGCTAGATCGATTAAACCTATTGGGATTTCCTTACTATGTTGGCTTAGTACTAAATTGTTGGATTGTTTGAGTTCCTTTTTGTATTCTTCTTGCTTTCTGTATTAAAAAGATATCACATTATTCATGAGACGTTGTGAATTGTGTTCCTTATATTGCTTTATGTAATTGAGAAATTCATTAAGTAATTGGAATTTTGAATAACAAGAACTAGTTAATGATCACTTAGAGATAAGGTAATTGGTTAGCTGGATTAAGAATTAACAAAGCTTAATAGAGGCGAATTAAAGCTTAATGCTAACTTAATAATCGATCATTAGGAAGAGATTCCAACTTTAGGTTCTTAGGTTTAGGAATTTGGTTATCTCGAGGGGGAGATCAAATTCAGTTAAGAATTTATCCACAGGTAGCATAATTGAATTCATCAATTTGTTATCTTTTGTTTGATTGCCAACTAGTTTAGCTTCCCTTTGGGTTTGCATTTCTTGTCTTGATTGTTTCATTCATTTATTCATTCTTGCATCTCATTTAGAACTCAGTTTCTTGTTATTAGCAAATTTAGAATTCATCCATCATATATTTTAGGTTAGATAACAAAGAATGAAGTAGTAACTCTGGATTTTCACTTTTCCAAGAATACGACCTTGATACTCGCCATTAGTGCTAGACGGCATCGATAGGTTCACTGCCTTAGATTGTAGCTACATAAATAGCATATTACATTCCAATCTTGAAGCTGAGATTCACCATGTCAGTCTCCTCATTAAACACAAGCCACCTGTGCTTCCTTGAATCTGCATCACTGTCTTTAGATGAGGAGCATGACAACAGCTCATCTGATGGAGCATATACTGTGGCATCTGTTTCTTCAGACAACTCCTCAGTAGGTTTTGCCTAGCAGTTCTAGATCCAGATGGTCTGCCTCTCAAGCTCCTTATCGACAAACTTATCAAACATGGCATCATCATCAACATCTTCATCCCTCAGGTCATAATCAAAGTCCACAAACTCATTGTCCTCTGAATCTGCATCACTATTCTTACTATCCTTACAGCTGTCATCATCCATATTTTGTTCATTTTGTGCTTCCTCTCCTTCCATCTCAGATATATTTTTCACAGCCTCTTCACTAGCATGTGGTTCCTCAACTCCTTCCCTAGCTTCTTCCCCAGCTTCTTCTATTCTTTCAAACTTATCTCTACGAAATATATGCATCAATTTACAATCCTCCACAGACATTGTCATTTCTAAAGCATCACTATCAGTTCCAAGGCTTCTCAATCCATCATTCATACTCTTTGTAGGATCCTTCCACATAATAATCTTTATTTTAGGTCTCATTCCTAGCTCTCTAGCCATTGAATCTATTTATCCTAGACAACTTATCTAAACTACAAAATCAACAGCTCCTATATCCCATAGCTTAGGGTGACCTCTACCATCAACTCCATAATCATTCAATGTGTGATATTCAGAATTCTCATTACTAATGGAATCAAAATGATCTCTAGATTGATCAGAAGATCCCTTCAATTGGCTTGAATTCCTTCTTTGAATGAAACTAGATGCCAATACAAACTAAAGTGTTCGGAATTAGGCACTACAAAATATAATTACCCTAAATTAATTAAATAAACATTAATTATTTTAAGAAAAGTAGTATTAATAAACATCATCAACCTTCAACTAATAAAAAAGATTTAGGAAAAACCCTAGCTCCCTGTATTGTTAACTTCCAAAGAAATGTAGCATGCAATACGCATTCAAAGATGCAAATTTAAAATGGATAGAACTTCAGTTCTTTCAATAACCACATAATAACTATAGGCGCTTGTACTTACAGTATAGTGGTGGATCTTCGGCTTTCTCCCTTACTCGCCAGTCAAGTGTCATTGCTCCCTAATCTCGCAATGTGCAGGTAAAGTTCTATAAAGAAACTACGAAGCAGAAGGTCAGAGACTAGAGGTTCAGAGACTGTTAACAATGGAGGTGGAAGTAGAACGGTTTACGTTGATTTGTGAGGTAAAGCGGTTACTGTTGGGTTGGCTTAGAGGAGGAAAACAATTTGTCTCAATTATTTAGCTCAAGGTAAAGGTAATTTGTTAATTGTTGACTTGGATAAAGTAAATGACTCAGTAATAGATGTTGCAACTGGTGTGTGGTCCTTTATAAATCTAGCAGCCACATCAGCAAATAACTGCCGGATTCCTCATTGGTACTGGCGGAAGAAACAAAAATAATAGGAGGGGTACCAAAAATAAACAAATTGAAGATTTGGTACCAATTGGATATAAATGACTAAGGTTTGGTACCAGCGGGGCATTTAACCCTAATTTGATGAGTTGCAGGTGAAACTGAGTATATCTTATATATTAGTAAATGAGTTTCACAGAACGAACACGTGACACACCACACCACATGTTACAAAGAAAAAATTACAAATTTAGTGTTTTCATTTTTTCTTTTTGTATTTATACCATATTTTATTTAATTAAATATTTAGACATGTTAATAATATTTAATATAATGTCTCTAACCGGTTTTACAGGTTAAAATGCTTATTTAATTTATTTTAAATAGTAAATTAATTAGATACCCTCCTTTGAAAATAATATCATATTTTTTCTTTCTTATTTTTATCCATTCTTAGCACTATTTTTTATTTGTTTATAAAAAAATTTAGGAAAAAGTAAAATTATTTTATTTTTTCTATTTATTCAAATAAAAATTAGAATAAAATTAAATATCGTTTAGTTACTCTTTTACTATCATGCTTTACTTCAAAAAAAAAAAAATTCTTTCATCTCAAAACAATAAAAAAATAGAAAAAGAAAGGTATTAAGTGTTCTAAAATAGAATTTTAAAAAATAAAAAGATGATGAATAAATTTTTTTTCTAAACAAATGAATAAAAATTATAAGAATTAAGTCAATATTTTCTTTAGTGCTAAGTGAAGATTTAACAAAAGATAAAAGAAAGACAAAAAAAAAAGAGAAAAGAATAAATAGAAAATTTGTAAGTAAGGATGAATAAAGATATTTAGGTCATTTCATATGTAAAATGAGTTAAATTATTACTTTAACCTATAAAACTTATAAGAGATACTATAAATATATACAAATTAGCAAGTTCAAACACTTGATTGAACAAAAAAAAAAAATTCAAACACTGAAATAGAAAAAATCAAAAAGTTGAGACACTAAACTTATACTTATCCCTTTCCTAAATAACTAGAAAACGAAGCGCTAATGAAACCTTTATATATAGGTCTAATTTTACAAATTAAATCATGAATTTTATACTTTATAATAATTTTATTCAATTGTTTTAGAATTTTTAAAATAAATACCTATATTTTTAATTTATTTTCAAAAATACTTTTCAATGACAATTTTTAAATTTCATGATAAAAAAGATATGGAAGTCGATTGTGCTTACTAAAAGAATAATAATTGTGAATCAGTAAAAATGAATTGTCTTGGACTTAATATTATGATCATTAAAAGTTTCATATATGTGCATTATTTCACACATCTTATATCTGAACACGAGAAATTTATTGCTGACTCATTAATTTTTTTTAGTAAGCAGAATTAACTTGTCATGTTATTCTTCTTATTGTAAGATTTCAAAAATTATTACCAAAAAGTGTTTGTGAAAATAAATTGAAAGCATATGTATCTTTTTATAAGTGTAAAATTCAATATTTAATTAATAATTAGACCTTATACATATATACACTAATATTTTTATTTAAAATTTAAATAAATAATAATTATTTTAAAAAATTGAAATATAAGTTGAGAATCTTCTATAAATAAAATGAAAAATAAAAAATCCATCTTAAAGTAGGAAATTGAATTAAATAGAAACATTTATCACTAAATAGGAAAATAAATAAATAGAAAAAGATTGAAGCTTTTTCTTCAAATAGAAAATTTAATTAAATAATTTTTTTAAGATTTCAAAAATAAATGAAAAGTTATAAAAAGATAATAGGTTATACTTTTTTAAGTTTTCGAAAAGTGTATGAATGTTTCCAAAGAGTTTCAATATTCGAAACATGTTCGATATGAAAACGCAGTGCATTTTAAAATTTTCATACAACTTAGATATAATATATGTTCCTCTGTCGAAATTCTACTTACTAATTTAGACGAATTAATTCTTACATATACATAAGAATATACATTACATGATTACAACGAATATGAAACCGATAAATATATATAGAAACAATGCATTTTAATATTGAATGATGGATACATATTCGATTATTTAAAATTAATAAATATATTTAATAATTTATCAATTTGATAATATGAATAAAAATATATTATAAATAACTTTAAGAAAAAAATTGATATAACTGTCATATTTATGCTCCTGATTTAAAAGAAAACACATATATAAAACTAAAACTACTCATTTACTATGTAATTTACTAAGATCTTTTTATTGTTTTAATTAAAACTGATGAATTGAGAATATTAAATTTAGAACATAATTTCTCGCACCCGTAGTAGGTAGGAGATAAAATCAAATTTTAGTCCATGTTTTGAAAGGTCATCCTCCTTGACCGGCATATTATTTTACCGCCTTACTTGGATTACACGTTAATTTTTTATATTTCTTTTTCAAATTGCTGACTAAAACATTACTTACATTTTTAATATATTGCATTTGAATATTTTAATTCTTAATTTGTTATTATTTGTTGATAAGTTTTGATTTATTTAGAAGAATTCAATTAAAAAAGAAATGACTATTTTAATTGCGAAAAGGATATTCCTCATTATTATCTTGTATATAAAATGTTATTTTTACTTTTTATTATTTTACGATTACATTCACCATAACAATCAATAGTAAGATAATAGAACCGTTGAGGATGGCAAACAGTGTCTGCTCCAGTGCAATTCAATGATAATTTTGCAAATTACAGCTAATGATGTAATATCCCGAAAACTGGTATTTTAATAAAAATTTAAAATTAAGACTAATAATATATAATTTTATTGTAAGAAAATTATTATACTTTTCATTTATAGGAATAAATCCGTACATCTTAATATAAAATTATATCATTATAAGAATGACAAGAAATTCAATAATAGAAAAGATAAAGAATATTGTATGAAAGATCTCCAATCATATTAATAAAATTTTAAAATATTTCCTTGTTAAATGAATTCCACTCGATAATTTCTTTTATTTTTATATGAGTATGATGGAAGAAAAATCACCTATTGAGTTTTCTATCTAAATTATCCAAACTTCTATTGAAAAATACAAAAGAATTCTCATAAAAGAACATAAAAAAACTCTCATAAAAAAAAAAAGACAGTAAAACTCTCATAAAAAGACAAAAAAAAACTTTTTAAAAGAACAAACATCATAATAATAAAATTTAAAAATTAAATCATACCTGAAAAATTTAAAATTATCGAAATAAAAAACTTAAGACACAAATAAAAAAGAGATATGGCTCTCGACAAAAATTGATTACTATTTCTTAATTTTTTTTTCTAAAAATAAAAAATAAAAATAAAACCTTATTGAACAAAAGAAAAGAAAGGATTTGTGTCCTTCTTAATAACTCTATTTATTCTCCTTAATAATTCTCCTTCAAAGAAACTTTAATTACCGGAGAGAATTTTAACCACCTATGACTATCTTATATTTATATTTAGTTTTTCTAGATTGATTAAATATTCATAATCGCTTGATTAAGACTCATTTTTGCATAAAATTTTACTACTTATATTACATACTAAACTGATATATCTTATAAGAAAAGAAAAACTAATAATGTCGCTAAATTCAGAATTGAACAATTTACATTATAAAATAGGTTTTTTTTTTTTATATTACAAGAAGAAAAGAAAGAGAAGAATATTAGAAATACTTAGAGACTTTTTCAGTTGTAACTAATCTTGAACTTCTAGAAGTTATATTCAACCAGAAAAAGTATGTTAAATACTTGAAATTCTAAACAAATTTCGTCTGTGATTACTTATTTTATTAAGACTGTCTGATTTTTAGAGTACATACGAAAAATAAAACTATTGGGTCCATATTTTAAATGGGGTCCAGTATTTAACCCTCCTAAGTCCTGACCTCACACTTAACGTTAGTTTTTTTTTCTTCTTAAGAGTAATTAGAAAAATGATATATAGATTTATTAAAATTACATAATTAAATACTTAAATCGTTAAAAATTATCATCTACATAGTAAAATTGAAAATTATTATATTTAAATATCTAAAACGAAGTTGAATAATTATAAATTAGTATTTAAATTTACTAGTTTTATCTGTGTGTTGCACGACTGTTGTTATTATTTTAATTATAAAATTAAGTTGATAGATACAATTTAATAAAATTTTTGATATTTAATATTAATTTATAATATTTTAAAAAATAAAAGTAAATTATTTGATATTACTATTTTTAAAATTATTAAACTTTTATTAGTTTAATAATATAAAAATTATTTTAAAAATATTTATTAACTAATTCTCATATTATATAACTTAATAATATAATTGATATTACTATTTTAAAAATTAAAAGTTTATTATACAATTAAAAAATTAGTTTATTATTAAAGATAATATTAAAAATATAATCTAAAATGTTATTTTTAAAATTAGAATTATTATTTAATTAAAAAGTAATTTCTTAGTTAATATAATATTAAAATATAATTAATATGCTATTTTTTAGGATAAGATTAGTTTCATTATTTGATTAGAAAACTACTTATTAGTTAATATAATATTAAAATATAGTAAACATGTCACTTTTTAGGATTAGAGTCGGTGTTTATTTAGGAATATAACTTATTAATCAATAAATTAATGGAAAAAACTATAAAATTACACATAAACTTGAATCTTATAAGTAAAAAATAATACACATGTCAAAATAAAAATCCTACGTGTCAAAAATTAAGCACACAGTATCAAAGAAAATTTAGATCTCAAAAATTATTAAGAATTTACAATTAAATGATTAGATTTTAAAAATTAGCATTTAGTATTTCAACTTACCAAATATTTACAAAGTTAATAACAATTGTTGGCCTAAAACATTAACTAGAACCCAGATAATTGACTTAGACATATTAAAAAGAATAAAAAGGCAAAAAAAAAAAAAACCTCTTAAAAAGTATTTGCTAATGGATTCATTATCACCACGACTGTCATTATGTTATTAATTTAAAAAAATAATTATAAAAAATAATATTTAAATTTATTAAAATTTGATAACTAAATTTTTAAGCTTTTAAAAAATTGTTATTTAGAATATGAAACTGAAAATTAGTAACATTTAAATGTGTGCAATTGTTCAGCTATATAAAAAAAGCTAAATAACTACTAAAAGGGTATGTAAATCTATTAAAATTTGAACAATTAAGTATTTAAATTTTTAAAAATTGTAATTTAGTAAAAAAAGATGGTTACAATTAATTATACAGCAAGTCAATAGCAATTGCATGCCTAAAACCTTAAAACACACATTATCAGATTAGTAGATTAAAAAAATAAAATAAATAAATAAATAAATAAATTTTTAAAAAGTATACTTTTAATGAAATAATATATTGCACTCACTACCACAATCATTATGCTATTATCATTATATTTTTATTAATTTTTTTTTAAATTTCTATCAAACATCGGACAACACATTATCTTTTTCAATCCAGCACTATAAATATCTAAAACAGAATCAGTTATTATCGAAGATTATAATCTTGATTATAATGTTGGTTACTAGTATTTTTGCTTATGGCATATGCATAGTATTTATTTATACTTTTATATCTATCTTTGTGATTTTTAGTATTTAATAGAAAAATTTACCCTTATAAATACATATATTATCTTTCACTATATAAAATATAATCATATCTAATTTGTTTAACATTAGCTTCTTTTGTATAGTGACTGATTGACATATTTAAATATTAATAATTTTTAATTTTATATAGTAAAATATAACTTTTAAAAGTTAAAACACTTTATTGTTAAATTTTAATAAGGTTGCATGCTAGTTTTTTATAATTATCTGTAAAAAAATTTATATGAATAACATATAACTTGATCCGACCTACTATATATACTTAGTGGTAAAACATTTACTAAGTTCATATACCAAATCATAATTTTTAAAAATTTAAACACTTAATTATCAAACCTTAATAAATTCATACACTATTCTTTTAACCAAAAAGTAAACTGAGTCCAGCAACACCATGTCTTTTATAAAATGACTAGTACCACGTATTGAAATATTAATAATTTTTTATTTTACATATTAAATTATAATTAATAAAATATTAAATATTTGATTATTGAATTTTAACAAGTTTACATACTGTTGGTATAATTATTTCTAAAAAAGAGCTAATATGGACAGTTTATAATTTCTTATTGACCTATTATATTTACTCAATCACAAATACTTACTAAGTTGAGATATCAAATTATAACTTTTAAAAATTTAAATATATAATTATCAAATCTTAAGAAGTTCACATGCTGTTTTATAATTATATTTTTTTAAACATCTGGTCTCAAATATTATTGGTTCAATATTTATATCTTTGAAAGATTGTATTTTCCTTTTTGTATTTAACTTGTTATAGTTTTTTTTTTTATAAATTATCAATAATTTCTTACATTGATTAAGAAGAAGTAAAAAATTATTTATTAAGTTTGAAAAGTAGACCTTGTTATTATATATATAATTTTCTTATGAATTTGCGTTCTAGACTCATTTGTTATATGACCTGCAAAACATTTCATAATACATGTAAGTATATAAACTAACAAGTTAATAACTAAATAAAAAATATTATAATTATATAGAAATTAAAGTAATAATAATAAAAATAAAGTAATTGTAAGTATTTAAATGAGCGCGATTTGGCTCTAAAGTCCATTATTTTTAGGTAAAATTCATTAAGAGGTCCCTGAACTAATCGTATTTATTTTAACGAGTCTTGTATGTTTATATGTTTTATTGAGTGTTTTAAATTTTGATTTTTTACTTTATTGAGATTTTTTTTGACAGAAATGGTAGTATGGAACAAAATCAATTAATGCTCTTAAGTTAAAATCAACAGATCCATATGGATATCCATGTCATTTTGTTTGTTTAGACCTTATAATTCATAACATCTTCAAATTATCTAATTCTTAACGAATAAAAAACATAGTTCACCATCTAAGAATCTTCTCATTTCTTCTCTTTTACATAATCTTAACTTCTTAACTTTTGTCTACAATCATGGCTGTTGGTAGTAAAAAACATGTTTCAGGTGATTATTATTTAAGAAAAGAAACTTACTATTGAAAATGAAAGTCCAAAGATGCAATGTTATTCTTTAATGTAAATATCTATTACATGAAAAACAATGTTTGTTCAAAGAATTGAAAACTCATTTGCAATAGTTAGGAAAATTATTTTTAGTATTGAATTATTGTCAACATGGCTTTTCTGGGCTGCTATGAAACGATGAAGCAACCTCGTCATTGTGTTAAGAAACCGTCCTTCATACTAGGCCATTTCCAATTGAGCCATTCGGTTGAAAGTCCTAGGAGATTACGAAGGGCCTTAAGACCATTCGGAGAATGAGTCGCCGCCCGATAAGATTGAGACATGTTCGAGAGTGAGGATGACGGTTTTGTAACCATTGTGGAGAACCTAAGTTTTTCCCACACTAAAATTAGAGATTTTAGATTTGGAAAGTTAGATACGAATAAGAAAAATTTACAAAAGCATCCCTATTCGCTTAGGCTATTCTGCCTAGCCTTGACTAGAGTATATGAGCTTTTGCTTAGCCTAATAATATTATCTTAACCAATCTTACTTTATATTCTTTTTATTCATCAATTTCTTTTTTTATCTTTTTAGCATATGAAGTGAGCAAATAAGGGAGTAACTTAAGGCGAAGCTATTCGAGTACCTTGACTATTCCTAGAAAGGATGTATATTGGTACCTTTAGTAGTCCTAGTCGGGAGGCACTTTGGTGCCATATGTTTTATCTTTGCATGTTTCAAGTCATTTTGCTTTTTTTATTAGTCCTATTCTAGATGACAGATTTATTTTATCTTTAGCATTTAAGGTCAGCACATAGTGAGATGCGAAAGCTTACTTTGGTAAGCTTTGTTTATTTTATATAGGCATATGGAGTGTGATAAGGATATATGCTATTTTATATGATTGTATTTATATCACTAGCTGTATTATAGTTTAGAGTTCTATTCCTAGTATATCTCAACTATTGTAAAGCTTGTAGTCTACATCTATATATACTGTAACCACAATACGTATAAGATAAGTTTTTCAGTTATTTGATCAATCTTAACATGGTATCAAGAGCATAGTGCTTCAGAACTGAAGTTTTTTTTATCCTTCTCACGTTTCTGTTCAAACATTGGCTTCTTTTTACTATGACTACTTCATCTTCTACCTTCTCTTCTATTTCTGCTTCTTTTTCCTCGATCATTCCCTCTATTTCTTCTTCTTTACCAAATATTTATAGCTATATTCCAATCAAATTAAACTCTACAAACTACCTTCTTTAGAAAGCACAAATTGAACCTCTCATCAATAGTGTTGATTTCGCTACCCACATCAAAGGAGATGCTGTTGCTCCTCCTATCACAGTCAATGATGCTCCCAATCCCGAGTATGCCCTATGGTTTTGTCGTGATCAAATTGTTCTCAATTGGATTATCGGATCAATTCTCGAATAATATTTGCCTCAGGTAATTGGTTCCTCCCCTACAAGAGATGCTTAGAAAAAATTTGCAATTTCTTATGCTTTTGGATCCAAGGCTCAAATTTAGAATATCAAAACTGGTTTTTATAAACTCTAGAAGGATTCTAATGAATCCATTGCTCAATATATTCAGAGGGGTAAATCTATGTATGACAAGCTTGCTGCCCTTGTTCATGTTCTTCAGGAAGATGATCTTGTTCAAGTTCTTACCAATGGACTTGGAACTGATTTTAGACCCTTTATATGTTTGCTAGAGAATCATCTTGACTCTGTAGGATTTGATGATTTATACGGATTGTTACTAAGCGAAGAAACAAGTCTTCTTGCTGAAAAATCGAGTTCTTATTCCTTTACACCTTCTATTTTTTTTATTCTACTGCTCCCTCATTCAATCAGTCCTATGGTTCATCTTCTTCTCGGGGATGTAATCATGGTACAAGAGCCCCACAACAACAACAATTTAGTCCTTTTGCTCCACAACAATTTTCAGTAAATAATGCTGCTCCTATGACTCCTTTTTCACCTTCACAAACTGCTCAAGACACATCCAATTTGGTTTGCTACAACTGTAATGGCATCGGCCATATCAGCCATACTTGCTCATCTCCAAGAATCAATAGGAACAACCTTCCACATCTCCTTCCTACACCCAAACTGATCAACAACTACACCACTGCTACTCCACAAATTCCTACCCCTTAACAATGGATCCTTGACTCGGGTGCATCTCATCATTTTACACCATCTCTTGATAACCTTTCCACTCATTCACCATATCCGGGGAATGATGAAGTCACAATCAGAAATGGTAATATTATCCCAATTTCTAATTTTGGTGCTTCAATTTGTCATTCTTATAGTAAAACTTTTTCTTTATGTCCTATTTTGCATGTTCCTAATATTTCTACTACTTTTTGTTTCTTCTTTTACTAATTCAAATAATGTGACAATTGAATTTTTTTCCTGATCATTTTGAAATCAACGATATCCACACGAAGGCTTTGCTGATAACCGGCCCGAATGATGGTGGATTCTATTCTCTTTTTCTTCGGCCAGATGTGCCTTTCACCATGCTGAAAACTGCCTTTTTGTCTTCTTTTTCTACTGATGGGCTCTTTATGCAACCTACCCCTAAGGCAGTGAACCTACCGATTCAGCCTAGCACTAGTGAGTATCAAGGTCGTATCCCTAGAGATCGGGTGAACCTAGAGTTACTACTGTTTACTATGTTATCTAGTCTGAAATAGGGTGTGAAAGTTCTAACGTACCAGCTAATGGTTATGAGTGCAAATAAGTAAATGAAGGACAATGAACAATCAAAAGACAATTGCAAGGAGAGAAACAAACCCAAAAGGGAGCCTAAGTGATGGAATTCTAAAGATGGATTTTATGGATTGCCGATCTTGCTTACCCGTGCCTAAATCTTGAATTGAATCCGGGTTCCTCTCTCGAGCTTACTGAATTCCTAAACCTGCACTAATCTAATGGAATCTCTTCCTATCGGATTACTACAGATTAGCATTAAGTATGATTTAAAACTATTAAGAGTTATTAATTCTTAATCCGGCGAGTAAATCAACCTTATCTCTAAGTGTTAACTACTAGTCCTTACTATTCAATGTCCAGTTGTAACAAGCATTTCTCAATGTCAAGAAACAACCCAATAAATAATTAATTCAACGTCTCAAATTAACTGAATCAAACTTTTATTACTAAATAACAAGAAGATTGCAAGAATGACAATTATAAAACTAACAATTAAGCATAATCCATCAACAAAGGTGAACCCTAATGGGTTCAAAAGATCTAGCTACTCATGTTCATGGTTAAAGCAATTGGGGAACAAAATAAGGGAAAGAAAATTAAAGGCATGTACACCCTTCTCTTTCAAGCTAAATGAAAAACCCTAAATTTGCAAATTTGAAATCTCAAACCCTAGTTGCCTCTTGCTCGATTTGAGAACCAATCAGCGAACCTCGCCCAATCTTCAATCTTTGAAGGGAATCCGATTGAAACCTTGATCCAAGTCTCCTTTTTTCTTGGTTTCAGCTCAGAAAATCCTTAGAGAAAGAAAAATTAGGGTTTTAGACGTTCTAACCCTAGCCTCCTCCTTTTCTTTCCTCTCTTCGCTCTTTTAATTATTCCCCTTGTCGCCTCCAACACGGCCGTGTTCTTGGCCGTGTTGGGGACACGGGCTGGTGTTCCTGGCCGTGTTACTCTCTGTGGCCGTGCTCCCTAAGAACTTCCTTTTCTTTGATGTTTTGATGCACGCAACACGGCCGTGTTGATGCCCGTGTTAGGAACACGGCTAGTGTTGAAACCAACACGGCCATGTTCAGCTTCCTGATGCTCGTACTTAGCTCGTTTCGGCAGCTTTGACGTCCAATTATGCTCCAATTCTTTCCTTTTTCATTCTTTGACTTCTTTTGGACCTAATGCACACAAACAGATACATAGGGTGAGTGTTAATACCAATTCACATCTAAATATCCATAAAATCGATCTTAAAAATCCCATTTAGATGTGTGTATTTTACACACATCAAATAACCCCACACTTAGCTCATTGCTTGTCCTCAAGCAATCAAAAGTAAAGTAAGGAAAATAAACCACTAAGGAACAATACCTAAACTAACAGACAAGCTAGAGAGCTCCTGCACATATCCTTAACAAGCGTAAGTCAAACAAAAAGAAAAGAAGCAATTAATTTCAAGTATCACAACCAAGATGCCAATAATTCACACAATACTGTCTCAACGAAATTATTCAGAACCAACTCCTCACCAGATTCACTCTAAATCACTCAAAGTGTTTAAAGGGTAGTGTTTAATCGCTCAATGCATCAACTACTGCCTTACTTACTATATGCTTGCTCTTAAATCCTACTCCTACCACTTATGGAGAGTCAACAACCATGTCAAGAGGTCTTTATAAAGGCTGTAATGGGGATTAGGTAAGGGTAGGTAAATTTGGTCAGAGTTGAACCTATGGTGTTCTGCAATGAAATACATGACCTGCACATAAGTCACAATGATCACAAGGGGGTAAACAATGGATAGTAGTCCAAGGTGGAAAATAGGAATCAAGTCAAAATGTTTAGCTCACTTACTTTCTTTCTTTTCATCACCTTTCCCTCTTATTCTTCTATCTCTTTTTTTTTCATAAGGGAAGAACATTCACATAATAGAGTGAATTTCTTTTTGGATTGAAGTAAGCTGCTACAAGATTCCAACGCTATTCCCAAGACAAAAATTCCCAATAAAAACAACTTATATGCAAAAATCATAACCCAAAGCAGAATAAAACTAAGTGGTAATAGAATATGATACAGGAAATGGTGAAAGAAGGGGTTATCTATAGAATCAATAAATGAATGAAGGCTATTTGGCTAGAATGAAAAACCTAAGTGCCTCTATCATACCAAAGTATTAAACTCTCCTTGTGGCCCTCATAAGCATTACCGAGCAAGTTCTAAAAGTAAAGACAGTAATCGGCACTCTCAACAAGAAATAAATACAAGCATATAAAGTGTACGCTTACAATTTAGGCTCAATTTCTCACAAGTGTGCATTTGAGTAGGTTCCAAATAAAAATCATCAAAACAGAATTAAATAAACCAAAGCAACTTAGTGCACAACTCAAACTAATTATCTTACATTCTTCTGCAAGACTCAACACTATCGGTTTTACCCGATCACATGGACATAAACAGGATTTCAAAAGCAAGTCAACAGTAAGAGCATCGAAACAAAGTGAAAAATTTTCAAAATTTTACAAAAAATTGCACAAAGAATAAGCAAATTACTGAGACGGGATAAATATCACCCACCCCACACTTGAAGGACACACCGTCCCCAGTGTACAAAATATAAGAAATCAAAAAGGAAAAAGAACTAATATTGCCCTGACTATGGCTCCAGAGTGAAAGGAGGTGCATCAGCAGATATATCAGGGGGTTGGCTAGTCTGTGGTAGAGGAATGGCTGGCTGGATTGGAATTAAGAGATTCATTCATTGCCTTCTTCCAACAAGGTTCGATAAAAGCTGCACAAATCTACGGTACCTACCCCACATGTGTGAAAAACACTATCCTCAGTGTGAACAAGGTAGGCAGGAATAAAATATGTAAAATGAAGCAGATTATGGGAGTCCATAAAAGAAATTGGAAAACTAAGAGAAAAATAAAATGACATAAAGAGATAAAAACTAGAAAGTCTACTAGATACTGCCTTTGATGTGTACTTTAACACTTCAAAATATGTTAGTCCTCAAAATTAGGTACGAGCATCAAGTAGGCTAACTCCTGCAAAACTCAAGAATAAACACATTCCAAGCAACATCTAGTAAAAGGTTCAATAAGATAGTATCTCCTAAAAATCAAACTTACTAAAAACGGACTGAAATATCTAACTACCAATGACTACATAAAATAAAAAAAAATGTCCAAAAATTCAGAAAGTAAAAAAAAAAAAGATTCGGGAATGCCTCCCGACGGCGCTTCTTTTTGTTCGAGTCGTCTAGCTGGACTTTACATGTGTGAAAAACACTATCCTCAGTGTGAACAAGGTAGGCAGGAATAAAATATGTAAAATGAAGCAGATTATGGGAGTCCATAAAAGAAATTGGAAAACTAAGAGAAAAATAAAATGACATAAAGAGATAAAAACTAGAAAGTCTACTAGATACTGCCTTTGATGTGTACTTTAACACTTCAAAATATGTTAGTCCTCAAAATTAGGTACGAGCATCAAGTAGGCTAACTCCTGCAAAACTCAAGAATAAACACATTCCAAGCAACATCTAGTAAAAGGTTCAATAAGATAGTATCTCCTAAAAATCAAACTTACTAAAAACGGACTGAAATATCTAACTACCAATGACTACATAAAATAAAAAAAAAGTCCAAAAATTCAGAAAGTAAAAAAAAAAAGATTTGGGAATGCCTCCCGACGGCGCTTCTTTTTGTTCGAGTCGTCTAGCTGGACTCTATAACAGCATTCCTGCATCGCGGGCAAATTAAGAAGGTAGGCTCAATGTAAGTTGGGGCTCAAGGCATATAAGCGCAACGAGAAGGTCCGATGTGTGCGGTAGATGACCAAGGAGGTGCTATCTGGACCGATTTGGGATGTCCATTCATCCACTCCGCATTCCGGCTAGGTGACCTGTCAAAAACAAACTTGCAACTACCCTTCTCGGGTCTATCATAGCACAAAGTCTCATATTGATACAAGTTATTTTTTTCAGATGAATAACACATACTAATAGGGGAAGAAACATGTATAGCATCATCTATTTGTACATCTTATGGTTGTGTATTACATGCAAGATCAATTCCATCAATACAACAAATGGCATGAACATGGTCGGTGGAAGAACAATCAAATGAAGGTAAACTAAAAGTGACACAGTCATCCCCTACATTAAGTTCTAACTTCCCCTCAAATACGTCTATTTTAGCTCTAGCTGTGGCAAGGAAAGGTCTCCCTAAAATTAATGGTACACCATGCTCATTGTCCATATCCAAAACCACAAAGTCCACAGGAAATATGAACTTATCTACCTTAACTAGCACATTTTCCACAATTCCCCTAGGAAACTTAATGTAATTCGGTCGACTAATTGAATGCACATCCTAGTGGATTTTGCCTCCCCCAAACCTAGCTTATTGAACAAATTAGTGGGCATGACATTTATGCTAGCTCCCAAATCAGCTAATGCATCATCCACACAAAAATTACCTAAAGTGCAGGGAATAGTGAAACTCCCTGGATCGTGACGTTTCTCCGGCAACTTGCTCAAACACCGAGCACTCCTCATTGAAATTTGAACATAGGGCGACCTCCTCCAACTTCCTTTTTCCGCTAAGTATGTCCTTTAAGAACTTAGCATACTTGACATCCGCTCCAATGCATCAATAAAAGGCAAGTTAATATGCAGTTGTCTAAAAATATCTAAAAACTTACTAAACTGCTCTTTTGCCTCTGCTTGTTTAGTTCTAGTAGGATAAGGAATCTTAGGTTGATATTCTCTGACTGGAATTGATTTCACCTTTTGTCCCTCGGGTTCCCTAACCTTACCGCTCACTTCAACCCGCACATTGATAGTGGCATCATCAAGAATAGGCTTAGAAGGAGGCCGAAACTAACTTACCTGAATGCAAAGTGATGGCATTCACGTGCTCCCCTCGGATTAGACTCGGTGGTGCTCTGAGCGCCCTCACGCCTCTCGGACAACATCTTAGAGATTTGGCCAATCCTGGGTCTCCAAGTTCCGAATTGAGGCCTCACTGGTTTCTAAGTGCACTATCGTTTCACGGAACCTCATCTCCGTAGACGTCACAAACTTCATCATAAGCTCCTCTAAATTTGACTTATTTTCCGGTAGAGGAGGAGCTTGTAGGCCCAATGAATGTTGCTGTACTTGATGAAGTCTTTGAGAATCAGGTGGACCCCCGAGCGTTATTGTTCCTCCAATCAAGTTGGGATGATTGCGCCACCCGAGTTGTATGTATTGTTGTAAGGATCGTTATGCTGCCTTGGGGCATTCCCCATATAGTCAACCTGCTCAACATCAGAAGACATAACAGAATTAGATGGAAAAGTAGTAGAGGATGAAGCAAACATACCTCCCATGCAGACAGCTTGTAATCAGAATGCGGCCACCACAAAACTCGCAGCCCAACGTCACTGCATGAACCTAAGATCCTGAGTCGGTCGATCTTCTTGGCTAGAAGCTCCACTTGAGCTCGCCAAGGTCGTAGAGTCCACTTGGTTGACCACTCCCTGTCTTCCTGGTCGGCTCCTAGAGGATTGCCACTGATAGTTGTTCATGGCCATTTCCTCTATCAGGTTCTGAGCCTGCTCGAGCATCTTACTATTTAGCTCCCCACCTGCTGTAGCATCCACCATCTGCCTCGTTGCAAGGTTCAACCCGCTGTAGAAGGTCTGAACCTGCATCCACACTGGCAATCCGTGATGTGGGCAGCATCTCAAAAGATCCTTAAACCTCTCCCATGCATCATACATGCTTTTATCATCAAACTGCATAAAAGAAGATATGCCATTTCTAAGTTTTGCAGTTTTAGCGGGAGGAAAATACTTGTATAGAAATTTTTCGGCCAACGCCTTCCAGGTAGTGATCGTCTGTTATGGAAGAGATTGCAGCCATCTCTTTGCTCTGTCCCTCAAGGAAAATGGAAACAATCTCAGCCGAATGGCATCATCGGTTGTTCCATTTATCTTGAATGTGTCACAAATCTCTAAAAAGTAGGAGATATGTGCATAGGGATCCTCGCTGGGCAAACCTCCAAACGGCATGCTTTGCTGGATCATCTGGATAACATTGGCCTTTATCTCAAAATTGTTGGCCGCTACAGCAGGTCTGACTATACTCATTTTCGTCCCATCTAAAGAGGGTCGAGCAAACTCGTACATGGTCCTTTGATCATCATCGGCCTGGGGGTTGAGGTTCTCCATTGCGTTAACTCCTTGAACCTGAACTGTAACTCTGTCCTCCTCCTCAACTGCCTGCAAATGTCGTCTCAATAATCTGAGAGAGCGCTCCGGGTTAGATAATGGTGCTATAGGGTCAGGGTTAGAGCTCCTGGTCATATACTACCTGAAACCGACAACCAAACAACCACCAATCAATTAAAAATAATATAACAATAAATAATAAAAAAATAAAGAATAAATGAATAAACAAACAATGACTAAATTAACACAAAAACAATTCACTCTAGTTCACCATTACTGTTTCCCCGGCAACGGCGCCAAAAACTTGATGGGCTCTTTATGCAACCTACACCTAAGGCAGTGAACCTACCGATGCAGCCTAGCACTAGTGAGTATCAAGGTCGTATCCCTGGAGATCGGGTGAACCTAGAGTTACTACTGTTTACTATGTTATCTAGTTTGAAATAGGGTGTGAAAGTTCTAACGTACCAGCTAATGGTTATGAGTGCAAATAAGTAAATGAAGGACAACGAAAAATCAAAAGACAATTGGAAGGAGAGAAACAAACCCAAAAGGGAGCCTAAGTGATGGAATTCTAAAGATGGATTTTATGGATTGCCGATCTTGCTTACCCGTGCCTAAATCCTGAATTGAATCCCTGCCTCTCTCGAGCTTATCAATTCCTAAACCTGCACTAATCTAATGGAATCTCTTCCTATCGGATTACTACATATTAGCATTAAGTATGATTTAAAACTATTAAGAGTTATTAATTCTTAATCCGGCGAGTAAATCAATCTTATCTCTATGTGTTAACTACTAGTCCTTACTATTCAATGTCCAGTTGTAACAAGCATTTCTCAATGTCAAGAAACAACCCAATAAATAATTAATTCAACGTCTCAAATTAACTGAATCAAACTTTTATTACTAAATAGCAAGAAGATTGCAAGAATGACAATTATAAAACTAACAATTAAGCATAATCCATCAACAAAGGTGAACCCCAATGGGTTCAAAAGATCTAGCTACTCATGTTCATGGTTAAAGCAATTGGGGAACAAAATAAGAGAAAGAAAATTAAAGGCATGTACACCCTTCTCTTTCAAGCTGAATGAAAAACCCTAAATTTGCAAATCTCAAACCTTAGTTGCCTCTTGCTCGATTTGAGAACCAATCAGCGAACCTCGCCCAATCTTCAATATATGAAGGGAATCCGATTGAAACCTTGATCCAAGTCTCCTTTTTTCTTGGTTTCAGCTCAGAAAATCCTTAGAGAGAGAAAAATTAGGGTTTTGGACGTTCTAACCCTAGCCTCCTCCTTTTCTTTTTCTCTCTTCGTTCTTTTAATTATTCCCCCTGTCGCCGCCAACACGGCCGTGTTCTTGGCCGTGTTGGGGACACGGGCTGGTGTTCCTGGCCGTGTTACTCTCTATGGCCGTGCTCCCTAAGAACTTCCTTTTCTTTGATGTTTTAATGCACGCAACACGGCCGTGTTGATGCCCGTGTTAGGAATACGGCCATATTCAGCTTCCTAATGCTCGTACTTAGCTCGTTTCGGCAGCTTTGACGTCCAATTATGCCCCAATTCTTTTCTTTTTCATTCTTTGACTTCTTTTGAACCTAATGCACATAAATAGATACATAGGGTGAGTGTTGATACCAATTCACATCCAAATATCCATAAAATCGATCTTAAAAACCCCATTTAGATGTGTGTATTTTACGCACATCATCTACATGGCATAAACGTCTTGGTCAAGCTGCCATGCGTACTGTTGATGACGTCTTACGACATTCAAAAATAAAAATTTTGTCTGAGTCTCGTCCTAGATTATGTTATTCCTGTAGTGTCAATAAAAATCATAAATTGCTTTTTATTTTATCTAGTACTGTTTCTAAAGGACCATTAGATTTAATTTGTTCGGATGTTTGGAGACCTGCCCCGGTTGATTCCATTGATGGTTTTTGTTATTATGTTATTTTTCTTGATCATTATAGTAGATATAGTTGGATTTATTTTCTCAAAAAGAAATATGATGTGCTCAATGTTTCCATTAAATTTCAACATGTAGTAGAAAATTCTTTTGAAGCTCTAATAAATTATTTTGTTGAATGGTATAACTCATCGTGCTGCTTACCCAAAAACTCAAGAACAAAATGGTCTTACTGAACACAAACACAAACATTTAGTTAAAACAGGTCTTGCTCTGCTATATCATTCTGGTGTTCCAACAAAATTTTGGACATGTGCTTTTGATTTAGCTTGTTTTACTATAAATTATCTTCCTACGTCTGTTCTTGATGGCATTTCACCATATGAAACATTATTTAAAATTTCTCCTGCTTATCATGAACTTCGAGTTTTTGGGTATTTATGCTATCCTTGGTTAAAACCATATCAAAGTAATAAATTTAATACAAAGTCTAATGCATGTGCCTTTCTTAGTTATCATAAACTTTTCAAAGGATATATTTGTTTTGATATTACTTTAAATAAATTTTATTTCTCACGGCATGTTGTATTTCATGAACACATCCATTTTTACAAGACAAGTCTTCCCCGGATACGGATACAACTCCTATTACAAATCCAATTTTCATTAATCCAACACTTATCCCATCTCTACTTTCCAACTCAAAATCCAACACTAGTACCCCACATTCCTTGACCACTACAAACACCTATCAACCATCTCCTACCTTATCTCTAATTGTACCCGATCCTATCCCCTCACAACCACTCTCATCACCTGATCTTACCTCATCACAACCACTTTCACCAATTATTCCAAATTCAACAACTTCCTCTAAACCTTCCTCTCCAGGCCTTAGTCTCGTAGTAGACTTAACCAAATACACTTCGGTCCCTTCTTCTTTCCCTTTACCAAACCGAATGGTTACAAGGTCTCAAACAGGCAGCCTTAAACCAAAATTAGTTATCTCCACATGTGTTGATCTTGATGAGCCAGTTACATATAAGTAAGCAGCCAAAATAGAAAAATGGGTCTCGATAATGCAATCTGAAATTCAAGCATTATGGGAAAATAAAACTTGGGATTTAATTCCTCGTAATGATGCTTAAAATGTTGTACGATGCAAATGGATTTATCGAATTAAGAAGAAAGCAGAGGGTTCTATTGATCGGTACAAAGCTCGGCTAGTGGCAAAAGGGTATCACCAACGTTCGGGAATTGATTTCATGGCCACTTTCAGTACTGTGGTTAAACCAACAACCATAAGACTGATTTTAGGGCATTGCGGTTTCAAATGATTGGAACATTAGACAACTTGATGTATCCAATGCATTTCTCCACGGACAGCTCAATAAAGATGTTTCTATGAGTTAACCGCTTGGCTTTGTAAGCAAAGAATATCCAATTGTTAACGCTGTTTTCTATCATAGTGTTATTGGTGGCCTTCAATATTTGGCACTCACTAGGCCTGATATTTCTTTTTCGGTTAACAAGGTTTCACAGTCTATGCATGCTCCTTCTCAGTAACATTGGACAGCCGTTAAATGTAACTTGTGTTACTTTACAGGGTACGTTACATTCTCACATATTTCTTTCTCCATCTTCCTCTTCTACTATCATGCATATAGTGATAGTGATTGGGCTAGCTCTCTTAATGATCGAAAATCCACATCCAGATATTGTATTTTTATGGGCAGCAATCTTGTTTCTTGGGGTACTAGAAAACAGCGTACGGTTGCTAAGTCTAGCACTGAGGCTGAATACAGAGCCATTGCTTATACTGTTCTAGAGGTTCAATATGTTTTATCACTTCTACGTGAAATGGGTATTTTACGGTTTCTAAACCAATTCTTTGGTGTGATAATTTGGGAGCTACTTATTTGACTACTATTCCGATTTTTCATTCGCGATCCAAGCATTTGGAAATTGATATTCATTATGTTCATGACTTGGTTTCTCAAAATTTGTTGGAAGTTCGTTATATTTCTTCTAGTGATCAAATTGCCGACATCTTCACTAAACCTTTGGCTAAACAGGCCTTCCATTTACTAATTTCCAAGTTAATCATTGATTTACATCATGATCAACTTGCGGGAAGGTGATAATTATATATGCTATTTTATATAATTATATTTATCACATTAGTTGTATTATAGTTTAGAGTTCCATTTCTAGTATATCTTAACTATTGTAAAGCTTGTGGTCCACATCTATATATACTGTATTCACAATACGTATAAGATAAGTTTTTCAGTTATTTGATTAATCTTAATAGGGTGATCATAACAATTACTAAGTCAAATCTTATCCTTTATTACATATGATGTGTGTCCTAAAGCATAAAGGTAAGCATAAGAAGAAGGAGGTGAGGAGAATATAAAATCTAGAAATGAATTAAGGAGCTGTGTCCTAATGCTTTAACCTAATCGTATTTATTTTATCGAGCCATCTACATTTACTGTGTTTTATTAAGTCCTTAAATTTTGATTTTTTACTTTATTGAGATTTTTTGACGAAAATGATAGTATGAAACAAAATCAATTATGTCGCTTAAGTTAAAAATAATTATAAAAAATAAATAGAACTATGTGGATATCCACATCATTTTATTTGTCTATGGAGAGTATTCAGTTTAGATTTTTAATGGCATTTATAAACATTTTCTAAGTGAATGACTTTTGCAGAGCTTATAGACTTTTTGTCAATGACTTTTATCGACTTTATTTTCAAAAATATTTATATACATTTATGACTTTTATAAACATTGAAATTTTTTTATTGATTTTAATATATATATTTTGGTGTAATAAATTAATTTTTTTATCAAATGATAAAATAAAAATTTTAGAATAATCAATAAAAAATGGATGTCTTTAATTGATGTCTTGAATTAAATAATCTAACTAACTCCATGTAACAAAACTTAAAATAATATTAGAAGAAAAATTAATGTCATTATTATCCACATGCTCAACATCATTCCATCATTCCACATATTAGTAGCTATAGTAGCCTACCATTCATTAGCAGTATTTCTTTGTTGCTCTTGAATCTCGACAAATAGTTCAAAATCCTCTTCTTGATTAACTGGTATAGTTGGAAATGATAAAATTTCACTATCTGGTTCAACTGAAAATTCATCTGAATGACACTCTTTTTTAAGAAAGTTACGCAATCCTGCACATGCCAACACTAACTTTGCTTGTGTGCTATATGGAAATGGAGTTGTTATAAAAATTGTAAATCGCGATTTAAATATACCAAATAATTTCTCGACTGTATTTCTCAAAGAAGCATGACAAAGATTGAATAACTCATTTGCATTTTCTGGATGACGACCTTGATTGTGGAAATCTTGAAGATGATAGCGAACACCTTGAAAAGGAGCTAAAAACTGAAGTCGATTTGGAATTCCATAATCCACCAAAACATACCTACTTGAAATATATATAATAAAAAAATGATAAATAGATAGAAAAATATATTAAACAGTGACAATAAATTGAAATTGGAATAAGTAGATTGAGAGTACCTTATGGCACTTTAAGTTCATTACTCCTTGATAGGGCATTATTTAATATTTTTGAGTCATGTGTAGATCCTTCCCATCCATTAAGCACATATATGAATTTCAAATTAAAGTTACAAGCTGCTAAAACATTTTGTGAAATTATTCCATGATGATTACGGTAGTTACTAATGTCACGTCAGTAACCATTGCAGGAATATGAGTACCATCAATAGCTCCAATACAGTCCTGAATTAATACAAAAAATTATTTAATTAGAACAACAATAATATCACTAAAAAATAATAAATGCTTACTATAAAAAGTAGTAGAAGTCGCAATAATAAAAAAGTACTATTAAAATTTGATAACATACTTACTTTAAAGTAAGAATAGATTTTTGTACTTTCTCTAATTTTCTCTGGAACTGAGAAACTTGGTTTAACCATCATATGCACTACGATTTTATTTAATGGTCTTAAAATTTTGTTGAAATTTGGCTAGCAATGAAATGTGGTAGCCCAAATATTTTACGAACTAAGCAATATCTAGAATTTTGACCGAGAATGAGTAGAAAGGCTGCAAGTATTTCTTCAAAGCAAATAAACATTGTATCATATAAGGGTGTATTCTTGCATAGTTTGAGAAGCATGCTAGAATACATTCTATACATTTATCGAAATTCTGATGAATCTTCATCTAAAATTTTATGTATATAATCATATCCATTTGAAGCTTTTGGTCGTCTAGATAAAGGATATTGGACACAATCTTAGGACATACTAGCTATAATCTCATTGAAGACACATATAATTGCTTGAATTGTCGCCAACAAATGCTAAAAGTTTCATACCGTTCTTCTTCCATTTCTTCTTCTTCTGTTTCTTCTTCTTCTTCTATCCTTTGATTTTCTACTTCATCATCTCTGTTCATGTTTAAGATGTATAAATATTACCTAAGAAAAAAATAATAAATCTATGTGTAAATGTATTAATATTATAAAGTTATTACACATTAATTTTAAATGTATTCATTCATGAATACTAACATAAAATAAACAAAATAATCAAAATATTCCAAAATAATATAATTTGTTACTTTCATGAATTCTTTTTTTTTTAAAGTACAAAGTAGCAAAATGCAGTATTAATTAACATTAAGAAAATAATAATAATATCTATAATTAAATAATTTAATCTTTCACTACTCCAACTCATAAGTTATCCATCCAAAATGCTCTTCATGGGTCATTTTCAAGAACCTAATATTCTTTGCTCTAGTATTGGGCAATTTAGGTGCCTTGAAACATGCATGCTTATCCAAGTATGGTATTTCCTTGATTAAATCCCAACAACTGTGTTCACTGTTTTCAAATGACTTAATAGCTTCAGCGAACTTGTCAACGGAATTCTGCTTAATTATTGTTAGACTCAGAAGAAATAATTTTTTTCCTTCAAACTCACTTCTATTATGTCTTTTACATGCTGGAGAGACATCTAGGTTAATGGTGTCAAAAGGTAGCAGTGAAGTGGAGTATCAATAAGATGGAGATTGATAGAAGGAACCTTGCATATCATTATGTATGAATGTTCCAGTATTAGTATCATAATTCAACTCATCTAAAGTAGAACCTCTATTTTGTTATTCCTCAAGGGTTCTTGCATCAGTATCTTCCCCTAATCCAATTGCATTTTTTCCGATTGTAATTTCATTTTTAATTGTAATTCTCAAATCTTCATAGTCTGAATAAATGCATGTTCGATAGCTTTTATGGGTAGGATGAGATTAATCAAGATAAAAAAAGGGTAAAGTTTAAAAAATTACCTTGTAGCACTGTTATATTTGAGGAACAAAGATATTTTTTGTATCAAATAAGTAACATATGTTCTATTTTCTAAGTATTTTTTAGGTACATTCAATGTATTTCTCATTCTTTAATAGAAACATAAATTTTTAATAATACAAGTATTTTTAAGTAATTTAGCATTCAATTAGATATTTTGTGATCATAACAAATTGTTAATATATATATATATATATATATATATATATTTTAAGGGTAAAGTTCAAAAACCTATCCTGTGGTTTAACGCTTCTTCGTTTGAGGGACCGAGATATTTTTTATATCAAAGGAGTACCACATGTTTTATTTTCTTAGCATTTTTTAGATACACATTTATTTTTTTATTGTTCTTTATATGGTTTTGCATGTATTTAATATGTACTATTACTAAATTATGATTTTATAAGCAACGTGGAATCTAACAATGTGTAATACCCTAATAATAATAAATAAATAAATATAAATAAATAAATAAATAAATAAATAATAATAAATAATTAAAAAAATTCTCTTTTTTTCCCTTCCCCACTTCTTCTTCTTTTTCTCCTTTCCTTCCTCTCTTCCTTCCCCCCCTGTCGCCTCCTTCCGCCTGCCTACACCTCCAGCCGCCGACTTCCTTCTTCCCATCCCCTCCCTCGTCGCGTCGCTCTCGTTCCTCCCCCCTCCCTAGCTGCCGACGTTGACGTGGAAGAGAGGGAGCTGCCACTGCCGAACCAGCCACTTGCCGTTGTCCTTTCGAGAAGCTGAGGCTGGAAACGAGCTCCCCGCCGTTGAGAACCCTCGAGCCAAGCTTCCCCCGCCGTTTTTCATTGCCGGCAGCCTCAGTGAAGCCTCACTGGAGCAGCGCCTTTCAGGCCTTGATCCAGTGGCTTTTGGCGAGTTTCTGACCAAAGCATTTGCATTTTCGGACTCCCTGCAACTTAAGCTTCATGTAGGCACTTCCGGATTTGAATTCCGATATAGTATGGACTTTCAGACCTTTTTCGAACGCACAGGATTTTGGATTTTTGGCTCGGTATAATTTTATTTTCCTTAAAAATTATTTTATAATTTTAGGAAATGTTGTTGCTATTAATTATCAATTATAGATAATTTAATTTAATTAGATTTAATTAATTATGACTTAGATATAAATATTACAAATTAATTGGTATGATTAATTATTATTCGATTTTATGGTAGATGTGATTGTGTTGGATTAGTTTAAGTACTAGAAAATCTTATGTGGGTTGGTTGTCAAAATAAATATTATATCAGACCTTCTGTAATTAATTGTGATATGTGGTGTGTTGCGGAGTCGAAAAAAATAATACAGTTTTGACAACCCGACTCCCGTTAATTAATTGCGGAATATTGAAAGTGTTTCTAGCAAGTTCTGGACCTGTTATACGGGGGGTAAAAGTCCATATTTTAGAGGAGGTTCTGCCAAATTTTCAGTAGAGTTTTTGAGTCTGAATCTCTTAGGCAGTCTAATCTAGGAGTCTAGGCCTACAAAAAAATTAAGAATATCTTATTAACTAAGTATTTTCGTAAATAGATAATCCGTCCGTTCAGCCAGCTCCACCCGAGACGTAGGAGCAGAATGCAGAACGCGGCAGAACTATGAGTTAAAGTCATATAATCAACTATTTTTATGTCATGTCTAGATTAAATGCATTGTTAATTGATTAATAATAATAAGTATTATTATTAGCATTATTATTATAAATTTTATTTATTATTGTCGAAACCATTATTAATATTATTACCATTATTGTTGCTATCATATTTACTGTTATTTTAATATTGTTATTATCATTACATCTGATTTTCATGTTTGCTATACAAGGATATTAAACTTTAATTCTTAATATGTCATTGAATAAATTATGTTTGCTTATAATTATACCATTTATAAATATTATTGATGTTATGATTATAATATCGGGATGAGGCGACAGTAGAACATGCTACCTGATGGGTTGCATCAGGACTGCGTGGGTACCGGTATTAATCAGAGGTAGGTAGTAAAATGTAATTTTTGGGGTTTGCCCTGCTCGAGTATAACTCTCTAGGCTGTGACAATTTGATTGCTTGAGAAAGGTCCATGGTCGAGCATTACTCTCTAGGCGCCGGCTTATTTGGGAATCAAGTATCTAGGCTGGATTTAAGGATTCTGGTTGAGCTTCGTTCTCTGAGAGCCAGACCTATTGGAATAAGAGAGCTAGTATTGTGGTTAGGATTTTACTGAAGCACTCGTCCTATAAGTATTTAAATTGTATTTTTCTAAATTATGGCATGATACATGTTTTAATATAATATGATATGTTATTCTGATTTAATAAATATTTTATTAAGGAGAATGTAATTGTTATAGGATTATATGATTTTAACTCACTCTCGAAGTTGACAGTCTCAATTTTGAATGTTTCAGGTGACAGTTAGGTTCTCTGTTGTCTTTTGTTTGACAGCCCGACTTCCTTCTCCTTCGGGCCTATTGTAATTAATTTCTACTTTGTATTTTGAATTATTTAAAAGTCTAGACTCTCCGCAGTAGTATACTTGATATATTATGTTTGATTTGGTCTGTAACAAATTGTGGAATGTTTGTTAGCGTCTAGTTAGAGACTTGTGAATGACATGTTGGGATGGTTTAATAGTATGTTTATATATGCATATTTGAATTGTCAATTAATCAGTCTTACTACTGGTTTTAGTGGCCTTAAGCCTACCCATTCCCTAGTGCCGATCATGGCCTACAGATTGGGTCGTGACAAAGTTGGTATCAAAGCCTAGGTTTAGATTTCTTTCGACCTAGGTTAGCTTCCTTAATTACTGCAGAGTTAGGGTTGAGTCTGTCCTTGTATGTTTGGTTAATTGTAGTATCTATGCTATATGTTAGAGAGTCTGTTGGGTTTAATATCTTGATGTTTATTTTCAGCCCTTGCTATGCCGAGGACTCGAGCGGTTACAGCAGCAGTAGTGGGTCAAGAGGCCTAAGATAAGGTTTCTACCCAGTCGGTCCCACCAGCCCCAGCCTGTGATACCAGGAGGCGAGGTAGGCCTCGAGCGGCAGCCCAACCAGATTAGGGTGAGGCTTAGGAGGCACATGGTGCTGGTGGAGTCCTAGTGGAAGCGTTTCTAACCGGTATGACTGGGATGCAGAGGGCTTTAGAGTAATTGTTGGCTTTTCAGCAGTAGCAGGCTGCCCAGGGTTCATGGAGCCACAATAGTGGGTCCGGTATTAGAAATGCGGACGAGGTTCCTATGTCTGAGTATACTAAGTTAAGACTTATGGGGTTTGATGGGGCATATGGGGACCCTTTGGACTTCCTGGACGAGGTTGAGAAGAGGGCATCAGATTTGCACTATTTAGATAAGAGGACCATTGAGATGGCCAGTTTTTCTCTAAAGGAGGTAACATCTCAGTGATTCAGGAATTATATCCACCTTTTTTTGGATGGGTTGTTATGGAAACAATTTAGGGATAGATTCGAGGAGTACTTCATCCCTTTCAGTGTGAGGCAGTAGTACAGAGAGAGGTTTCAAAGGTTATTTTAGGGAGACTTGTCAGTGGTAGAATACACTAGGCAATTTGTGCAACTGAGTAGGTATGCGCCCTATGCTGTATGGACTGAGGAGCAGAATAACAATAAGTATATTTCATGACTTAGTCTAGAGTTTGTCTCCTTGGTTTAGCCTAGAAGGAGCAGCTTCATAGAGGTGACTGATATGGCCAGGCAGATGGAGATGACCCTGCGGGGATTTGGCTGGAGGACTGATGATGGCGGGAAAAAGAAGACCAGGATTAAGGGTCAGCCTAGTGCGCAACCAGCTGTACTGTATTATGGCAGTGGAGTTTACTTTGGAAGTTCCGACCAGCAGGCTGGGCAGAGAGGCTATCGTACTCACAAGAAGGATAGACACAACTGGAAGGGTAGCAAAGGATTCAGGCTAGGGTAGGGCTTCAGTGGCAGTGGATGGAGTTATGGCTACAGCAGCTCTAGTTTCGGAGCCAACATCTATCAGATGTGTGGCATGTCACATCAGGGACCGTGCCTAGCTTCTAGTGGAGCCTGTTTTAGGTGTGGCGAGATGGGTCATATGGCTTGAGCATGTCCTTGCTACTTCAGTCAGCTAGCTTTCCCTTATGGCTCATCTGCTAGTGCGACTCGACTAGCTTTTCCTTCAGCTCCTAGATATTCTCAGGGTAGATCTCAATTTATCGGCCAGTAGGGCTGTGGCTTTGGAGGTAGGCCTATGGGAGGCCGACCAGGGAGTAAAGTTTAGAGTTAGGCTTCGGGATCTCAACAGTTAGGTTATGGGCAGGCGAGACTGTTCACTCTCACTCATAAGGATGCGCGAGTCTCTAATACTATGGTGTCATGTATTATTCCTGTCTGCTATTCTGAAGATAGATTTTTGTTAGACCCTAGGGCTACCCATTCCTTTGTATCACCTAGTTTTGCTTTAAGATTGGATGTTCAACCGGTTAACTTTAGGTTCCAATGTCGGTTACTACACCGTTAAGTGACGCCTCAGAGACCAATGTTGTGTTTCTTCGTGTCTTATTGTCAGTTGAGGGTCAGGATTTGGTTGCCAATTTAATTCTGTTGGATGTAATGGATTTTGACGTAATTTTGGGAATGGATTGGTTGGCTATGCATTATGCCATGTTGGACTGCTAGGAGAAGCAAGTAACTTCTCGAATCCCGGGGGACTCAGAGTTTCATTTTAAAGGCGAGCAAGTACCTACTCTATCGAATCTCGTGTCTGCCATTATGGCTAGTCGGATGCTTCACCGTGGGTGTCATGGATATCTGGCATTAGTTAGGGATACCTCGATAGAAAAAGGTAGCGTTGAGGACGTTCAAGTGGTTTGCAAGTTTTCCTGTTGTATTTTCAGAAGAGCTACCAGGATTACTGCCTAATAGAGAGATAAAGTTCTACATCGACATGGTATTGGGTACTACACCTATTTCTTTACCACCATACCGAATGGCACCCACTGAGTTAAAGGAGCAAATGCAAGACCTCCTAGATAAGAGTTTTATCAGAACTAGCATGTGGGGTGCTCCTGTTCTGTTCGTGAAGGAGAAGGATGGTATCTTGCTCCTCTGTATTGATCACCGGCAGTTGAATAAAGTGACGGTTCGTAACGAGTATATGCTTCCTCGTATCGATGATTTATTCGATCAGCTTCAAGAAGCCGCATGCTTCTCCAAGATTAATTTACGATCGGGGTATCACCGGTTGAGGATCTGTGAGGAACACATTTTGAAGATGGCGTTCAGGGCGCGTTATGGGCATTATGAGTTCCTGGTAATATCATTTGGTCTCACTAATGCCCTACAGCCTTCATGGATCTGATGAATCAGGTGTTCAAGCAGTTCTTGGATCATTTTATCATTATATTCATTGATGATATCTTGGTGTACTCCGAAAGCGAAGAGGAGCAAGCGTGGCATTTAGGGATGGTACTTTCAGAAGTTGAGGGAGCATCAGTTGTACGCTAAGTTCTCCAAGTGCTAGTTTTGGTTAAAAAGTGGTGCTTTTCTAGGTCACGTTGTGTCTAGAGAGAGCATTCAAGTGGACCCTAAGAAAATGGAGGCAGTGACTGACTGGCAGAGACTAACCATAATGATTGAGGTGTATAGTTCTGAGATTGGCAGGCTACTATCGCCAATCCATGCAAGAATTCTTGAGTATCACATTTAGTGAGTCTGTTTGTTTACTGTAATTTTGTTTAAAATCCAATTATGTTGCTTTGCCCTAGAAACGGTTTTATATACTTGTTTTGTTGTGTTTTGCACGTGTATTAACCATTATTTTTGTGTTTTTATACATATGCTCAGTTACTTGGGAGTTAGGAGCTTCTATTTGTTGAATTGGCTAGGAAACCACTAGACCTGATCTACTTTATAACAGCCGATCAATCGTACATAGAGCCAATCGACTTTATGACTCAACTAATTGATTGTTTGTTTATTAGTTGCCTATATTACTGATTTCTATGGATCCTCACTCGTTTATGCATATTTCCATTAAATTTAAGTTAATTAGTTGTAGAAGGGTTATAATAGCTTAGTTTTTCTTACTTTCCTTTATTTTTATTTATTTTTGTGATCTATGAGTGATAGACAAATGCTTGCTTATTTGATTGATAACTAAACACAACCCATCTAGACTTAGGCTTTAAAACTTAGACTTTGCCATACAATTTGTAGCCCATTAGGTTAATAAGATGGTAATTGGGTCTAATTATAAAATTCAACTAGATTAAATAGGCTTTGCCATGTTTAATTATTAAATTAATCCATTTGGACCTAGGAAATTAAAATATACTCTGTATGTAAAAAAAGTAGCCTATTTATGATTAAAGATTGGTACTTGGACTTAACAGATGAAATTGGGCTAGAGTAAGTGGGCCTTTGCATGTAATTGAGTAGCTAATTAGGTTAATCAATAAAGTGGGGATTGGGCCAGGTTTAGTAAAATAGGCTCGAATTAGGTGGAAACATGTTGTATTGTCTATGTGTAGAAAAATATTATGTTGCATTTATATGGAATAGATTATTAACTAATAAATTAAAGATAGGAATACACAAATAAGAAAGTTGGTTTTTGGATCTATAACTAAATGTGGCGAAGCTTCCTTATGGAATCTAGTTATGCCACGTAAGAAGTAAAAGTGTCCTGTTGATTTACCTAGGTGGCAACTCCCTTTCTACTTGCTAGTCTCTATGACTAGTTAGTGTGTTCCCAATTAGGTTGAAAAGCCTTGCAGTGCCGTGGTCGCTAGGACATTTGGGTGCGTGCTCGAAACCGCTGCCCATAGTAGCGACTCCACTAAGGATAAGAGAAACTAATTCCAAAGTATTCTTATCTTTAATTTTATCATTTAATAGTCTATTCTTACATCACTAAACCATTTTTGAACATTATGCATATTGGTCCCTATAGCCCCGATGGTGTCAGTTAGTAGTTCTTTAACTCTACTCGAACCTTGGAGTTACGATACTAGCTAACCATCACTCACAAAGACAAGTAGATTTCCTTCATCGCATGGACCCTTAAGTGGGGAGATGAGCAAAGAAAGGATATTTGATTTGTGGGAGCATTTGTCCTTACCCGACACTCCGCTTATAGTAATGACAATATAAATCTCTCCTAGGTACCCAATTGCTTGCAGTTTGAGATATTTTCCCCTATAAGAGTTTGAAGCCCACATCTTAGAAGGACGAAACCCACATCTTGGAAGGCCTTGCCCAAAACATGTAGGCTTTGAAGAAGGGAAAAATAATTCAAGTAATGATACTCAATATGGATATGATAATCAAGGCATGACCTGCTCCAACAATCAAGGAAATTCTGCTCATCAATAATGACTAGCAAATCTCTTAACAATGCCTTTTTCCAAATATACAAATACTTAGTATAAAAAGTTTGGTTGTAGGTTATTGTTTGTAACCATATTTAACTCTATTTTTTTCTTTCCTTATGCTTGTGTGGTTGTATATATAGAAGAGTTTATTCCTCTTATTTTTTAAAAGGAATGAGAATATTATTTGTGTATTTCTTCTTCATGGTATAAGAGCTGTACCACATAAGAGAATAACATAAATTTTTATCTCATGGCCAAAACAATTGAAACCATGCTAACCATCCAAAGCTTCCATCAATGTTGTAGTCTTTTCACTGTGAAACTCATGCAAACTAATTTTTTTGTTATAGAAATCACAAGTGCTCCTTCTTGTTCGTAGCCTTGGCATCCGAAATCACTTGGAAGAAGGGAACGAATCAACACCAACTATTGAAGCCAAAGATGGAGAAATCACCAATCCGGCTTACACAACTTGGCTAAAAAATAATGACCTTCTAATCACTTACTTATTAGGAACCATTATTGTGAAAGTTCTTCTTGATCTTGATGATACCTCCACAACTTTCTCTTTATCGAAGCCTAACAGGTGCTATCTTATATCTCACACATACTCGACCAGACATTGTGCATGTTGTTCATAAAATCTATTAAAGAGTTCAAGAACCTAATATTGGTGATCTTAAACTCATTAAATGCATTCTTAGGTATGTAAAAAGTACCATCAATTTTGGTACACACTTTAGCTCCCAAAGCTCTTTCAATCTCTATGGCTTCTGTAATGCCGATTGGGCGGGTTGTCCAATAATGAGACGAAGTACCTCTAAAAATTGCATTTTTTTAAAAAGTAATTGCATATTATGGTCTTCCAAAAGGCAACCCACAGTCTTTAGATCAAGTTCCAAAGAGGAGTATAGAGCTTTAGCTCTTGCAATTGCTGAACTAACATAGCTCACATACTCAAAGACATTGGCATTTAGTTGACTCAAGCACCTCAAATTTTTTCTAATAATTTGAGTGCCTTATATATGACGATTAATCCAGCGTTTCATCCTCAATCAAAACATATCACTATTGATTATCATTTTGTTTAGGGAGAAAGTTTCTCTTAGGAATCTGTTACAAGGTTTCTCCGATCTCAACACCAAATCACTGATATATTTACAAAGGCATTAGCAAAAAGTCCTTTTCAAAATCATAGAAGCAAGCTTGGAGTTCATTTAGTCATTTCCTTCGTGAAGATTTTTTTTCGACTAGCAAGTTTACGTACGGAGGTCCTAAGTTTCTCAACTTGAAGAAGAGTGAAGAAGGGAAAAATAATTCAAATAATGATACTTAATATGGACATGATAATCAAGGCATGATCTGCTCTAATAATCAGGGAAATTATGCTCATCAACAATGGCTAGCAAATCTCTTAATAATGGCTTCTTCTAAATATACAAATATTTAGTATAAAAAGTTTGGTTATAGGTTACTGTTTGTAACCATATTCAACTCTATTTTTTTCTTTCCATATCCTTGTGTGGTTGTATATATATAGAAGAGGTTATTCCTCTTGTTTTTTAAAACGGAATGAGAATATAACTTGTACATTCCTCTTCAAGCTTTACCCTTATATTGAGCGATACTTTTTTTGTTCTTATTTTATTGTAAATATCACCTTATTTGTTTGAATTTCTTTGAGAGCTATTGTTATGCACGTCGGTAGTTACTGTCCCCTGTTGATAGTAAGCCTATACCAAAAATTCTAGAAAAAAGAGACTCACCTCGAATCGTGTGTGGAAGTAATAAGGTTAGAAGAATGGTTGTACTATACCTTATATATTCTTTGTCTTTATGTTCGCTAACCAGTGCATTACACGTGCATCATACATACCATGCATCTCATGCATTGTTCTAACTCTATATTTTAAAGCCATATATATTCTCCTTTAGGTTGGAAGAGATAAGAGAGTGATAGGTAGAGAGGGTATCGATATCACTGAAGATCTGGTAAATGTTGGAATATCTAGAAAGACCCAGGGGTTAATCATTCGTAATCGAGACCGAGACTGCAATAGAGACTGAAGTGCTAATGAGCAAGATGTTGAGATTTTCAAGAATGCTGTTATCGATGACTTGAGGGATGTGATTAGGGAAGAGCCCCGGCAACTCTTAGCTAGGATGGCTGCGAACTAAGCCCCTCCGCCTCCTCCAATTGCCCCTGCGATAACTAATCCCCCTATTATCGTTGATATAGTTGCTATTGCTGCCAAAACTACCCTCTTGTTACAATTGCTACTGCTGCTACTACTGCTAATGCTATTATTGAAGACCCTAGGAGGGAGTGGCCTAAGTACTTTTGGGATTATAGTGAATCCTTGTTAAATAAGGCTAAGAAAAAGACTGCACTTGATATTAATGAAGTTGTGAGTGATCTGAGTGCGAGGTTGGACAAGATGTAAGGGATACTAGAAGTCAAGGGTTTGGACCCGACTTATGATTTTAATGAGTTAGTCCTGACTAGGGAAGAGTCCTGAGTAGTCAAGACAAGCTGCCTTCGAAGTTTAGACTGTTAGATGTATGTCCTAAGAGCCAATTAGACTTTGCTTTTTGGTACATACATTGTGATATTATTATGTAATGAAGATCTTTTTATTAATGGCAGTTGTCTATCATTCATTTTTATAGTAATATAATTATTGAATGAGTCCAATAATATTTATTAAAGACTTCATTCTCAAGAGTTGAGAATATGGGTGACGAATGATCTTTAGAATAAATATTATAAAATAGTTCTTGATCATAGGATTAAATATTGGACATCTTTAATCCGAAAGACCAACATAATATTTTTGACCCTATGATTAGTATAAGATACTAATAAATATAGGATAGAGAGTCTCATGCCATTTAGTATGAGTTATTAAGTTAATCATTATGGGTCACTTATGAGACGAGTGGACTGAACATGACTTGAAGAAATAATGAATCGCATGGATTATTTACTTAAATCATTAATTTATTATTAAGTTATAATGGTGTAACTAATCCTCAGACCTGAGGTGACAAAGTTGTCTTATGAATATGTAGTTGGAATTTGCTTATGCTCTAGGTAGATGTTCATACCTAGAATGGGTACTTGCAGATAGTGGCTCTAGTTGCATATGCATGGAGGTAGATGTTCTTCAACAAGGAATCCATTACCTTGAGTAAACAAGAGGAATATCCTATGTGATCCAATAACATCTTGACTAGGAAATCCTTCGCCGAATTATGATTAATGGAAAATAGGTTTTCGCATTAATCATATTTAGTCGAGATATATCCTAGATTTGGTCATAGAATCAAGTTAGTGGATTTGACTATTCCATGATCCTAACTTGATCGGGATATTATTCAATAGAAGGATTTAATTACACGATAATCATAAATAAAGGGTTCATGAATAATCAATACCTTTTTTATTAATTGGGTTAATTATAATATTTTGCTAGACGTCACTTATAATTTATAGGAATGGTTAAGGGACAATTGATTAATTATTCCTTTAGTTGATTAAAGTGTTTTAATTAATATTAAAGAGTTTAATATTAAATTTTCATTGCTAATTAATAATGTACCTAGAAAGTTACACATGTTAAGATCAACTCAAGCACGATGATGGACTTGACTTGTACCTCGAGTAGGAACACTAGCATCTTCCGAAGTTAAAGTCCTTAAATGTCTAAGTAATGATAATGTATAATATATAAGTGTTATATATTGAAGGAGCTTGACACATGTCATCAAAAAAGAGTATCTAATAACATGTGTTTGTACAGTAGCTTGACATGTGTCATCACATAAGGGTTTTATAATGACACGTATTAAGAAAGTAGCTTGACACGTGTCATCATAAAAGGGTTTATGATGACATGTGTGGAGAAAGCATTTGGACACGTGTCATCACAAAAAGGGTTTTATGATGACAGGTGTTAGGAAAGCAGTTTGACATGTGTCATCACCAAAGGCTTTTATGATGACATGTGTCAAGAAAGCAGCTTGACACGTGGTGTCAGTATAACTTGACACGTGGTGTCAGTATAACTTGACACGTGTCATCACAAAAGAGTTTTATGATGACATGTGTCAATATATCTTAATACGTTTTATCACAAAAGAGTTTTATGATGACATGTGTCAATATAGCTTTATATGTGTCATCACAAAAGAGTTTTATGATGACATGTGTCATTATAAAAGAGTTTTATGATGACATATGTCAATAGAGCTTGACACATGTCACCACCAAAGAGTTTTATGATGACATGTGTCAATACTGCTTGACACATGTTATCACAAAAGAGTTTTGTCATGCCATGTGTTTGTACAACTATATTAATGATTATGAATCCTTAACACTATATAAGAAAGAGTTTCTTACTCTTATTATCATAAGAGTGATAATTCAACATACTTACTTAGGAAACTTGAGAGAGGAGAAAGAATTCTTCATCTTCAAGAATTGAATAGCTTTGCTTGAGATTGATTGTGTGAGATAATCTAGAGGGTTTGCAATTGCAAATTTTTATTTGATTCTCTAACAGAAACATTATCAAGAATCAACAATTGAATTCTGCTCTTCAAAGATTGTAGTCTTTTTCTTTATGTTCTTCATGTTCATAAAAGAAAAGTCATTTTCTTTTTTCAAATTAAATATTTAATTATTATTTGTAACCTTAATTTCCATGAGATGTGAAATGTTTAGAGCTTCTACTGCGCCACTAAATGTGTTTTTCCAATAGTGGTATCAGGGCCAACCTGTTGATAATTGAAGATTTTTAATAATTCAATGAGAATTGGATAGAAAAAGTTAATTTGATTACATGTAGGATATTTTGGGCTTAGAAATCCATTTTATGTGTTTCTCTGATCCATTCTTATGGTTTGTAAATTTAATTATTTACATCAGGGTTGTAATTAATTATTTTGGTACCCTTTGAATTTTGTAATATTATTTCACCTTGGTATGCCTAGGTTTATAAATTGTAAAGTGTTACAAATGAAGAAATTTGAAGATTCAAGAATCAAAAGGGCACTAGCTCATCTAAAATGCAAGAAAACCAAATCGTCATGATTTGCTTTAGCCTTTTGGTTTTCTTGTAATTTATTATAACCATAGGTGCCCAAATTTAATTCATGGCTTTGGAATTAAATTAGAATAGATAGCCCTTAATCATCTGAGTTTATTTATCCGCTTTGATATGCATGTGATGTATGTTTAAAACTGGTGAGACCTAATAAAGACTAAAATATTCCAATTAATATTAAGTTGATAAATGGTACGATTTGGAAAATCGATATCATGGCTCTCCACTATGTAAAATTCAAGATTCTTATTGTCTTAGTAATCGATCATGAACAAATTGTGAGGGTTATGAAAGATCACGTGATAAATCTGTTGAATTTTATTAAGCATTTGATGTTATAAGTATAATTGCTATTAGTGGCCAATATGTCGACTCACGATGAGGTCCTAATATTGCAATTATATTTATTGGATAATGGGCTTGACTTAACTATGTATAATGGACTAATAATCGACTAAACGTGAAGTTCAAAGTACTAGGACCCAAAGTGTAAATGATTGGATCATGCATGAGATGCATATAATATGAGATGTTTACTTATAAAACGTTAGTAACCCAATAATCGACGAAACATGAGGGATACTGACATTTGGTAAGAAACCAATCACCCGCTAGAAATCCACCAATGAGGATTTCCATTTCTCACTAGGAAGTGTGAGATTTGCCAAGTTAGTGGGAGTTATCATTTTGATTGAAAGACCAAAATCAAAATGAGATTACATAATAAGTCACTAATAATCTACTATTCATTGCAAAGTTAAAAGCCCCCCCCCACCCCAATCCACTTGCAAGCATATTTCATGCTAATAGGTTGACTGGACTGAATTTCATTGACTGGCTTAGAAATTGGGAATAGTTCTCAATTCTTTATGCAACTAAGCTGAGTATATGAATTCCTTGAAGGTCAAGGAAGGTGAAGGATCGAGTAAAAAGTAGGATCTTTAAGAAGGATCAGATAGTTCTAAAAATCGGGAATGGAGCAAGTGTTGCTATAGTTGCCATAAGAACTGCTTATGTTATTTTGTCTACGGGATGTAAATTAATATTTAAGGATTGCTTATATGTACCTAATGCATATAAAAACATCATTTCACTTTCTGATTTAGTAGTTAAGAATTAAGAATTCAGGTTTGCAAATGATGTTTTTCAAGCTCATTTTAGAAATGAATGTATTGCATATGGTACTTTAATTAATGGTCTCTATTATTTAAATTTATATGTAGATAAAATTCGAACATATAATGTGGACATAAATGTCAAAGCAACCAAAGAACTAAATCTGAGATACTTGTGGCATCTTAGATTAGGTCATATTGCAGAAGAAAGAATCATTAAGTTGGCTAAAATGGGATTAGTTAATTCCATTAGTTCTGAACTATATCCAATGTGTGAATCTTGTCTTCAAGGCAAAATGATAGGATCAACCTTTATAGGATAAGAAGAACGAGCCTCAAATGTTTTAGGACTGACACATAGTGATGTATGTGGACGTTTTAATATTATGGCTCGTGGTGGTTACATTAACTTCATTACCTATACTGATGATTTATCACGGTATGGGTATTTATATCTTATGAGATATAAGTCTGAATCCCTTGAAAAGTTCAAAGAATTTAAAGCTAAAGTGGAGAATTAGACAGGCCTAAGTATTAAAGCCCTTCGATTTGATCGAGATGGTGAATATTTGAGCAGTGAGTTTGATCAGTTCCTAAAGGAACATGGCATTATTTCACAGTTAACTCCCCCTAGAACACCATAATTGAATGGTGTATCTGAGAGGAGGAATCACACCTTGTTAGACATGGTACAATCGATGATGAGCTTCATTAATTTACCAACTTCCTTATGGGGATATGCCCTCCTTACAGTATTGTACCTTTTAAACATAGTTCCTTCTAAGTCTGTTCCTAAAACTCCATATGAGATATGGACTTGTAGGGAATCCAGTCTTAAACATGTTAAGATTTGGGGCTATCCAGTTTTTTTCAAAAAAGCTAAGTATAGAAAAACTAGAAACCCGATCTGTTAAAGGTAGATTTGTTGGATATCCTAAAGAAACAAAGGGATATTATTTCTATCTTATTGATATGACCATCATTATTAGTAGAGATGCTCTTTTTCTTGAAATACAGTTTATTCAAGATAGTGGGAGGAAAAGGAAGATAGAATTTGATGAAAGTGTCATCTAAACGACGAATCAGTCAAGAACCAACTAATGAGCCATTGCCTATCAATCCTGTCACTACATTACCTCGAAGGTCTAGTAGAATCTCTCATCCACCAAAGAGATATGGCATGCTCCATGGGAATGTAAGAGAGTTATTCATTTATGTAGATGCATATCATATAGATGATCCTACAAGTTATGAAGGAGTAATATTAGGTATTGATACTAGTAAATGGCATGAGGCAATAAGATTAGAAATGGATTCCATGTATAAGAACTAAGTCTGGGATCTTGTAGACCCTCCTGAAGGTACTGTACCTATAGGGAACAAATGGGTTTATAAGAGAAAGATTGGTTCTGATGGGAAGGTTAAAACCTTTAAAGCTAGGCTAGTGGCAAAAGGGTATCGCCAAAGGCAAGGAATTGACTATGAGAAAACTTTCTCACTTATAGCCATGTTTAAATCCATTAGGATTTTATTAGCCACTATGATTATGAGATTGGGCAGATGGATGTCAAAAAAGCCTTCCTTAATGATATGAATCAAGGCTGCCATGAGATTCCATTACAAAGGTATGAACCAAAAGGTCCAAAATGGAAATGCAACTCATGCATGGAAACAAGAGTCTGATGTGCGTAAAATACACACATCTAAATGGGACTTTTAAGATTGATTTTATGGACATTTGGATGTGAATTGGTCCCAACACTCACCCTATGCGTCTGTTTATGTGCATTAGGTTCAAAAGAAGTCAAAGAATGTTAAAGGGAAGAATTGGAGCATAATTGGACGTCAAAGCTGCTGAAACAAGCTAAGTACGAGCATGAGGAAGCTGAACATGGCCGTGTTGGTTTCAACACTGGCCGTGTTCCCAATACGGCCGTTTTGGGTGCATTATACATCAAAGAAGAAGAGGTGTTAGGGAGCACGACCACAGAGAGTAACACGGCCAGGAACACCAAACCGTGTTCCCAACACGGCCAAGAACACCAAACCGTGTTACCAACACGGCCATCTTCGCAGCAACAAGATGAATTAATTAAAATAAAGAGCAAGAGGAAAGAAAGGAGGGCGGGGGAGAACATCCTAAACCCTAATATTTCTCTCTCTAAAGGTTTTCTAAGCTGGAACCAAGGGAAAATGAGACTTGGATCAAGGTTTCAATCAGATTCCCTTCAAAGATTGAAGATTGGGCGAGGTTCGTTGATTGGTTTTCAAATCAAGCAAGAGGAACAAGAATCGATTCAATTCGAGCAAGAGGAATTGGGGCTGTTTACTCTCATCCAAGGGTGTAATCGGGTTTTCTGTACCTTTACTCATTGTTGTAATTGAATTCTTGTGGATTTTGATAATGAACATGATTAGCTAGATTGATTAAATCCATTGGGATTTCTTTACTATGTTGGCTTAGTATTATATTGTTCGATTGTTTGGGTTAGTTTTGTATTCTTCTTGCTTTCAGTATTAATAAGATAATGCATTATTCATGAGACGTTGTCAATTGTGTGTTTAGATTGCTCTGTGTGATTGAGAAGTTCATTTGGTAATTGAAATTTTGTATAGCAAGAACTGGTTAATAATCGCTTAGAGATAAGGATAATTAACTAGCTGGATTAAGAATTAACAAAGCTTAGTAGAGGCGGATTAAAGCTTAATGCTAATTTAAGAATCAATCGTTAGGAAGAGATTCCAACTTTAGGTTATTAGATTTAGGAATTCGGTTATCGAGAGAGAGAAACCGAATTCGGTTAAGAATTCATCCACGGGTAGCATAATTAGACTCACCAATCCTTTATCTTTTGTTTGATTGCCAACTAGTTTAGGTTCCCTTTGGGTTTGCTTTCTTATCTTGGTTATTTTAGTTATCAATTACTCCTGCATCTCCCTTAGAACTTAGCTTGTAGCTATTAGTTAGTTTAGAAATTATTCATCATTCATTTTAGGTTAATATAACAAAGAACAAAGGAGTAATTCTGGGCTTTCACTTTCCCGAGGAATACGACCTTGATACTCGCCATTAGTGCTAGACTGCATCGATAGGTACACTGCCTTAGATTGTAGCTGCATAGATAGCAACCATCAGAGTCCAACCTTATAATGAAGCATTTAGTCCATTTTGAAGAATAAAAACCATTCGACTATGATTAAGCCTTTGGGCTTAATTCATATTTATATGGGTTCTTACCTTTTGGGTTTTAGCTTAAGTAATTATTTTATTTTATTTTTATTTAATTTAGGATTATTTTATTAGGTGTGAGTTATATATGTGTTGTGTTGAGTTACAAATGAGTGCACATATTTAGTTGTCATTTGGGAGTTACAAAATGAGTGCTATCAATGTAAAAAATAGCCATTTTTAATGAGTTTTAAGGGGAATTAAAGGGAAAACGTGGGAAAGCTCAAAAGACATCTATTTAGGTTTCTTTGTCTTGTTTTGGCTATAAATATCAAAGCCAAATTCATTTGTAAAGAATAGAATTGATGAGTGATAATCTTTGTTTGCTCTTTGTGAGTGTTTTTGCTTAAGTTCTTGCATGAACTTTGAACTTATCAAACTATTTTTAGTTTGTGGCGTTCTGATGAGCATAGTTTTACACATATTTGCTTGCATATTATTGCGTATGTTCTTAGCAATTATTGTGCTTTTATTCCCAGATCACCCATGTTTTATGTTCTTTTGCATTTCAGGAACATTTATAGGACCATCATCGGTGTTTAAGCAATTATAGATCAATACGTGCGGAAATGGACGAGAATTCATCAAGATCGGACAAGAGCCCGCAATGCATACATTGAGCACGGCCTGGACTTTGGCCGTGCTCAACCATTGGCTTTGATTCTTGAAATTGGCACTTTGGGCACGGTTTCCGTAGCCACCACGGCCTTCAGCACGGCTCGTGGTGGCCAACACGGGGAGCAACACGGCCCGTGGTGGACAACACGGGAAGAAACACGGCCGTGGTGAAACCCTACTTGGTGAGATCCACGGTTTAGTCTTTGAGTTAAATATATAAGAAAAATTCATTTTTCTTAGGGAGAGGAGAAGAAGTGACATAGAGCCCTGGCGGCTGGTTCGATTTTTGCACAGGATTGAGTGCAAGAGAGAGTTATGGGAGTAAGAATCCCGGAATCGCAAGGTTCCGAGTGCAAAACAGATAGTGGAAGCAATTCAAGAGGCGTTTGGGAGATTAATCAAAGTGTAGATCCAGATTTGGAGTCGCTCATCCAATTCGAGAGAAAAGGGTGTACATATTTTATTTTCATTATTCTTTCATTGTGATTGATTTCCTAGATTGTTTTAAACATGAACATGATTAGCTAGATTGATTTAATCCATTGGGATTTCTTTACTATGTTGGCTTGATATTATATTGTTGGATTGTTTGAGTTGGTTTTGTATTCTTCTTGTTTCGGTGATTAATAAGATTATGCATTATTCATGAGACGTTGTGAATTGTGATGTTTAGATTGCTTTATGAGATTGAGAAATCCGTTTGGCAATTGGAATTTTGAATAACAAGAACTGGTTAATAATCGCTTAGAGATAAGGATAATTAACTAGTCGGATTAAGAATTAACAAAGCTTAATAGAGGCAGATTAAAGCTTAATGCTAATCTAAGAATCAATCGTTAGGAAGAGATTCCAACTTTAGGTTATTAGGTTTAGGAATTGGGTTATCTCGAGAGAGAAACCGAATTCGGTTAAGAATTCATCCACGGGTAGCATAATTAGACTCACCGATCCTTTATCTTTTGTTTGATTGCCAACTAGTTTAGATTCCATTTGGGTTTGTCTTCTTGTCTTGATTATTTCACTTATCAATTACTTCTGCATCTCCCTTAGGACTTAGCTCGTAGTTAATAGTTAGTTTAGAATTTATTCATCATCCATTTTAGGTTAATATAACAAAGAACAAAGGAGTAACTCTAGGCTTTCGCTTTCTCGAGGAATACGACCTTGATACTCGCCATTAGTGCTAGACTGCATCGATAGGTATACTGCCTTAGATTGTAGCTAACACGAGTAGCACCCATCACGTTCTCTAACCAAAATCTTGTATTTGATTCTTAACTTATCAAATCATACTTGGTTTATGGTGTTTGGAGTTGAGTTCAAGTGCTAGTTTCATTGTTTTGAAACTAGTTTTCCTTTACTTCACTTGAGGAGATCCTTGGGTTTCGGAATCATCTTGATTGGAGGGTGTTTTCTTGCATTCCATATGTATCATAACTCATTAATTTTTGGGGTGTGTGGTTGCTAAGATGATGATTTCCTATCATTTGGTATCAGAGCTTGCTTCAAGTTGAGGTTTGCTTATCGTTGTGTTTTTTGTGTTATTAAAGTTTCTCATCTTCTCTACTTTTTTTTTGTGTCGAATTCTTCTTGTTTCAATTTTGTCCTTCTAATTACTCTTTGTTTTAAAGTTTACACCTTTGTGTTCACTAAATAAATTTTTGTTTTCCCTTCTTGTTAATCTCTTTATGTAGTTTTTTTTTTCTTTTTCTTCAAACGTCTTTGTGGTTCTTTATTTTCATCTTTATTTCACCTTAGACGTAATAAAAAAAGAAAAAAAGAAATGTTTCATGAAGCTGAGTTCATTAGACAATGTCGAAATCTTCGGTATCAATCTTATGATAAGATGTGGGGTCAAAGAAATGATCATTATGAAGACTGTAGACAAAATTTTTATTCTTCTAAATCTAAACCTAAGAGGTTAGATAGACAACCAAGTCAAGCTTTTATTAATGAATTTTCAAAGGAGAACAAATCTTTAAGAATCAATTTTGAAGCATTTAAGCATGGGCTTGAAGAGTTCAATATGCTGACTAACACCTTTCTTAAGCATCTCAAAGATAAAGAAGATTCTAAGTCATCATTGAAGACTAACATCAATGGAGTAGATGAGATAAATTGCTCTACTGAAGTCAATGTAGATTCTGAAGACATGATAATTGAAGATGGCGAGGAAGACAATAATTTGCTACCTCTGAATAAATTCAACAATGAAGAGTTTGTTGTTAATGAAGAAGCAAAGATTCAATTAGTGAAGAATGAAGCTGTTTTGCTTGATGAAATTGAACCTTTTGAGCATGTTGGATTTATTGGTACTAAAAATATTATTTGTTCTAAAGATATTCTAATCACTATTGCGAAGGAATTGCAGGTTGATGACGTCATTCTATTACCGTTTGATATTATATGGTTATTTCTTTCGCAATATTTGGGCAAAATTCGAGGACGAATTTTCTTTCAAGAAAGGGGGAATGATATGAATCAAGGCTGCCATGAGATTCCATTGCAAAGGCATGCACCAAAAGGTCCAAAATGGAAATGCAACTCATGCATGAAAACAAGAGTCCAACCTTATAATGAAGCATCCAGTCCATTTTGAAGAATAAAATCCATTCGGCTATGATTAGGCCTTTGGGCTTAATTCATATTTATATGGGTTCTTATCTTTTGGGTTTTAGCTTAAGTAATTGTTTTAGTTTATTTTTATTTAATTAAGGATTATTTTATTAGGTGTGAGTTATATGTGTGTTGTGTGGAGTTACAAATGAGTGCACATATTTAGTTGTCATTTGGGAGTTACAAAATGAGGGCCATCAATGTAAAAAATAGTCATTTTTAATGAATTTTAAGGGGAGTTAAAGGGAAAACGTGGGAAAGCTCAAAAGACATCTATTTAGGTTTCTTTATCTTGTTTTGGCTATAAATATCAAAGCCAAATTCATTTGTAAAGAATAGAATTGATGAATGATAATCTCTGTTTGCTCTTTGTGAGTGCTTTTGCTTAAGTTATTGCATGAACTTTGAACTTATCAAACTATTTTTAGTTTGTGGCGTTCTCTAACCAAAATCTTGTGTTTGATTCTTAACTTATCAAATCATACTTGGTTTGTGGCATTTGGAGTTGAATTCAAGTGCTAGTTTTATTGTTTTGAAACTAGTTTTCCCTAACTTCACTTGAGGAGATCCTTGGGTTTTGGAATCATCTTGATTGAAGGGTGTTTTCTTGCATTCCATATGTATCATAACTCATTAATTATTGGGGTGTGTCGTTGCTAAGATGATGATTTCCTATCATTTGGTATCAGAGCTTGCTTCAAGTTGAGGTTTGCTTATCTTTGTGTTTTTTGTGTTATAAAAGTTTCTCATCTTCTCTACTTTTTTTTTTGTGCCGAATTCTTCTTGTTTCAATTTTGTCCTTCTAATTACTCTTTGTTTTAAAGTTTACACCTTTGTGTTCACTAAATAAATTTTTGTTTTCCCTTCTTGTTAATCTCTTTATGTAGTTTTTTTTCTTTTTCTTCAAATTCCATATCATATTTTTTGTTCTTTCCTTCAAATGTCTTTGTGGTTCTTTATTTTCATCTTTATTTCACCTTAGACGTAAAAAGAAAGAAAAAAAGAAATGTTTCATGAAGCTGAGTTCATTAGACAATGTCGAAATCTTCGGTATCAATCTTATGATAAGTGCTAGTCTTATTGTTTTGAAACTAGTTTTCCCTAACTTCACTTGAAGAGATCCTTGGGTTTTGGAATCATCTTCATTGGAGCGTGTTTTCTTGCATTCCATATGTATCATAACTCATTAATTATTGGGCTGTGTGGTTGCTAAGATGATGATTTCCTATCACTTAAATACATTGAGGATGACATCTATATGGACCAACCTAAGGGCTTTGAATCCGAGGGTACTCATAAGTAAGTATGCAAACTTAAGAGATCCATTTATGGTCTTAAGCAAGCTTCGAGGAGTTGGAACATCCATTTTGATGATGCAATCAAATTGTTTGGTTTCAGAAAAAATATGGATGAACCATGTGTGTACAAGAAGGTTAGTGGGAGTGCTATCACTTTTCTTGTAGTTTATGTAGATGACATATTGTTGCTCAGAAATGATATAGGTATGTTGACTTCCAAAAAAGTATGGTTTTCAAAGATTTTCTCCATGAAAGACTTAGGTGAAGCAACCTACATTATGGGCATTCGTATTATAGAGATAGATCGAAAAGGACTACAGACCTTTCCCAAGGTCTTTACTTAGACAAGGTGTTGGAGAAATTCAACATGCTTAATTCTAAGGAGAGGATTGTTACCTTTTAGGCATGGTATTCATCTTTCAAAGAACATGTCTCCAAAGACATCTGGTGAGAGAGAACAGATTGCCAGGATTCCATATGCTTCAACAATCGGAAGTTTAATGTATGCTATATTGTGTACTAAGCCAGATATTGCCTGTGCTGTCAGTGTGACTAATAGGTTTTAGTCTAACCTAGGGCGAGGAGCACTGGACAGTGATCAAGAATATCTTTAAGTACTTACGAAGGACTAAAGATATATTCTTGACATATGGTAAAGGAGAATTGAGCTTACATGGTTATACAGATTCTAATTTTCAATCAGATGTGGATGATAGAAAGTCTATCTCAAGGTTTATATTTATATGCAATGGAGGAGTAGTAAGTTTGAAAATTTTCAAACAGGATACTACTGCAGACTCCACTACAAAGGCCAAGTATGTTGCTGCATCTGATGCAGTAAAGGAAGCGGTTTGGATTAAAAAGTTCGTAACAGAACTTCTAGTGGTTCCAACTATCGAGTCAGTAGTATCTCTCTTCTATGACAACAATGGGGCTATGGCACAAGCCAAGGAACCTAGGTCTCATCAGAAATCCAAACATATCGAATGACGCTTCCATATCATATGCGAGATCATTGGTAGAGGCGATATGGCCATGCAAAGAATAGCATCAGAACATAATGTAGCTGATCCCTTTACCAAACTTATGACGTAGATACAATTGGATCGCCATCTTGAGAAGATGGGTTTCAGATACTATCCCGATTGGCTTTAGTATAAGTGGGAGATTGTTAGATGTATGTCCTAAAAGCCAATTGGACATTTTACTTTTTGCTTCATACATTATGATATTATTATGTAATGAATATCTTTTTATTAATGGCAGTTGACTATCATTCATTTTTGTAGTAATACAATTATTAAATGAGTCTAATAATATTTATTAAAGACTCCATTCTTAAGAGTTGAGAATATGAGTGACAAATGATCTTTAGAATAAATATTATAAAATAATTCTTGGTCGTAGGATTAAATATTGGACATCTTTAATCCAGAAGACCAACATAATGTGTTTAATCCTATGATTAGTATGAAATACTAATAAATATAGGATAATGAGTCTCATGCCATTTAGTTTGAGTTATTAAGTTAATCATTATGGGTCAGTAGACTGAACATGATTTGAAGAAATAATGAATCACATGGATGATTTACTTAAGTCATTGATTCATTATTAAGTTATGAGAGTGTAACTAATCCTCAAACCTGAGGTGACAAAGTTGTCTCATGAATATGTAATTGGAATTTGCTTATGCTTTAGGTATTCGTTCATACCTAGAATGGGTACTTGCAGATAGTGGCTCCAGTTGCATATGCATGGAGGTAAGTGTTCATCAACAAGGAATCCATTACCTTGATTAAATAAGGGGAATATCCTATATGATCTGATAACATCTTGACTAGGAAATCCTTGGCCGAGGTAATTATAATTAATAGAAAAAGGGGTTTTCACATTAATCATATTTAGTCAAGATGTATTCTGGATTTAGTTATAGAATCAAGTTACTAGATTTGACTATTCCATGATCCTCACTTGATCGAGATATTGTTCAATGGAAGGATTTAATTACACAGTAATTATAAATAAAAGGTTCATGGACGCACTAGAAATGAATGGAATCCATTAAATAATATCACAATGTATGAACCAAAAGGCAACAATCTAATTGGCTTTTAGGACATACATCTAACATATGGGGAGACAGTAACTCAGATAAAGAGACTAGGCTAGAAACCAAGAGTAGTGATAAGGGGGCACAAGAACTAAAATAGGTAGAGAGGGGTTTAGAAGAAGAGGATAAAGGGTTGTTGGAAGAGTTGAAGAAGAATAAAAGGATAATAAATATTTAGGAATTATTGATGCACTCATTGGACCATAGAAAGGCTTTGATTCGGACCTTGTCCAACATCACCATAAGTACAAGAGCTACCCTTAAGGAAATGATCAAGACAGTAATTGACAAGACCACTGGAATGATCACTTTCTCGAATGAAGACCTGCCATTAGAGGGAAAGGATCATAATAAGGCTTTGTATATTACAGCTGAGGTAAAAAGGAAAGGACTCCCTATGTGATGGTAGATGATAGATCGACCATCAATGTCTGCCCTTTTCGCATCCTTCCTAAACTGGAAATAACTGCAAAGCATATGAAGCCTTTGGATATGGTCATAAGGGCCTATGATTAGACAAAGAGAGATATGAAAGGGATGTTCTAAGCTTTGGTGAAGACGAGTCTCACAGAATCTTGGGTTGAATTCCCAGTCTTGGACATCCTAGTAACCTTTGCATTATTATTGGGAAGAACATGGTTTCATGCCCTAAGAGGAGTGCCATCCACCATCCACCAGAAAGTTAAGTTTCCCTATAAAGGAGAGATAGTCATAATCAATACTGAGGGTAGCAAGGTTGTTTCAGCCATCCAAGAGGCTGCCAAAGAGCTTAATGCCCCGACTGGGTTTTAGGTGGATGTACTTTATGATAATTACATGGATCCTAAAGTGGCTAGTATGTTCAAGAGGATGGACTTCATGCCTAGAATGAGGCAAGGAAAGAATCAACAAGGAGTTGCAGAGCTGCCATACCTCAAAAGACATAAGACTCGGTATGGCCTGGGGTGTAATAAAGATGAAGATTAGGGCAAATTGAAGGGTAAAACTCTGAAAGAGGTCTTTGTCAAGGAATACAAGCCTTACTCTAGTAAGCTTGAGCCAATTATTGTAGCTAGAACTTAGGTGCCTGGGTTTGCAACCTTCAAAAGCTTGATTATCAAAATGATGGTTGAGCTGAGTATCAAGGATGTTCGAGAGAAGGTCATTGCTAAAGTTGAATAGCTGAAGCTAGAAGAACTCATTAGCCTGCCAAAGACTAAAGCCCATAGAGTTTAACTGCATTAGTTGAGGAGAACATTATTGATGTTTTTATGAGAAAAATGATGTAATAACGTCCAGACTTTATAAGGATGATTTGATTCTAAGATCAATGATATAAACTGTGATTTTTACTTGTGTGATGTCTTTTATGATGGTAGTGTGTATTTTAATAATCGTTACATGATGTGTGCTACTTGTGTTAGCTATAATCTAAGGCAGTGTACCTATCGACGCAGTCTATAGCACTAATGGCGAGTATCAAGGTTGTATTACTCGGGAAAGTTAAAGCCCAGAGTTACTCCTTTGTTCTTTGTTATATTAACCTAAAATGAATGATGAATAATTTCTAAACTAACTAATAGCTACAAGCTAAGTTCTAAGGGAGATGCAAGAGTAATTGATAACTAAAATAACCAAGGCAAGAGAGCAAATCCAAAGGGAACCTAAACTAGTTGGTAATCAAAACAAAAGATAAAGGATTGGTGAGTCTAATTATGCTACCCGTGGATGAATTCTTAATCGAATTCAATTTCTCTCTCTCGATAATCGAATTCCTAAATCTAATAACCTAAAGTTGGAATCTCTTCCCAACGATTGATTTTTAAATTAGCATTAAGCTTTAATCTGCCTCTATTAAGCTTTGTTAATTCTTAATCCGGCTAGTTAATTATCCTTATCTCTAAGCGATTATTAACCAGTTCTTGCTATTCAAAATTCCAATTGCCAAATGGACTTCTCAATCACACAAAGCAATCTAAACACTCAATTCACAACGTCTCATGAATATTGCATTATCTTATTAATACTGAAAGCAAAAAGAACACAAAACTAACCCAAACAATCCAACAATATAATACTAAGCCAACATAGTAAAGAAATCCCAATGGATTTAATCAATCTAGCTAATCATGTTCATTATCAAAATACACAAGAATTCAATACAATAATGAGTAAAGGTAGAGAAAACCCGATTACATCCTTGGATGAGAGTAAACAGCCCTAATTCCTCTTGCTCGAATTGAATCAATTCTTGTTCCTCTTGCTCGATTTGAAAACCAATCAACGAACCTCAACCAATCTTCAATCTTTGAAGGGAATCCGATTGAAACCTTGATCCAAGTCTCCTTTTCCCTTGGTTTCAGCTCAGAAAACCCTTAGGGAGAGAAAAGTTAGGGTTTGGAACGTTCTCCCCCCGCTTTCTTTTTTTTCTTTCCTCTCTTCTTTCTTTTAAATAATTCCCTCTGTCGCCTTCCAACACGGCCGTGTTGATGCCCGTGTTACTCTCTGTGGCTGTGCTCCCTAAAACTTCTATTTATTTGATATTTGATGCACCAACACGGCTGTGTTGGTGCACGTGTTGGGAACACGGCCAGTGTTGAAACCAACACGGCCATGTTCAGATTAGGGATGCGCAAACTCGACTTGTTTCGGCAACTTTGATGTCCAATTCTTCCCTTTATCACTCTTTGACTTCTTTTGGACCTAAAGCATACAAACAAATGCATAGGGTGAGTGTTGGGACCAATTCACATCCAAATATACATAAATTTTGCCTTAAAATCCCTATTTAGATGTGTGTATTCTACGCACATCATTACATGTGCATATTTGACTTAACTGAATTCAAATTGATTCATTTGATTTAGGCACAAATGAAAATCCCAAGAACATTTCTATTGCTCATGATATAACTCTTATAGAGGGAGAGAAATTTAGAAAATATTACAAAAAGGAAAATTAGTATTTGCTCGGTCATATGACGATGTGCCAAGGTTAGATAAAAAAATAGCAGAGCACCACATCTTGACCTACTCGCACATCAAGCCTATCAAGCAAAAGATGAGAAGGCTGAGGCCAGAATGCGTAAAAGAGATTAAAGAAGAAGTCGCTAAGCAGTTGAAGGCCAACTTCCTTGATGTATTTGATTATCTTGAGTGGTTGACCGATATCGTTCCCGATCTAAAGAAGGATAAAAAAGTTAGAAGGTGTATGGATTACAAGGACTTGAATAAGGCTTGCCCTAAGGATGACTTTCTCCTTCCATACATTGATGTGATAGTTAACAATGCGGCTTCTAGTGCAATGTATTCTTTCATAGATTGGTTCTCTAGGTACAATTAGATTATAATGGCAATCATGGACAACTTGAAGATGACGTTCATCATTAAATGAGACATGTATTGCTACAAGGTTATGTTGTTTGGGTTAAAGAATGTTGGGGCAACTTATTAGAGAGGAGCCATTACTTTGTTTCATGACATGATGCATAAGGAGGTTGAAGTGTACGTAACAGACATGATGGTTAAATATGAAATAAAGGAAGGGCATTTCCAAGCCTTAGATAGGTTTGTAGGATGAGTAGAACGATATAATCTGAGATTGAACCCAAGGAAGAGTGTGTTCGGTGTCATGTCGGGGAAACTACTAGGGCACATTGTGAACCAAAGATGAAAAAAGAAGTTAGACGGTTTTTAGGACGTTTACAGTACATCAATTGGTTCATCTCCAAGCTTACAATGGTTTGTGATCCTATTTTCAAGCTTCTAAGGAAACACCAACCCATTATATGGGATGAACAATATGAGAAAGCCATTGACAAGATTAAGGAATACCTGATGAAGCCACTAGTGTTAAAACTGCCAAAGGATGGGAAGTCTTTGATTCTCTACTTAGCTTTAGAAAAGGAAGCAATAGGAGCAACAGTGGCGTAGTGTCGATCCAACAATGTGGAGCAACAGTGGTGTAGTGTGGATCCAACAATGTGGAGCATGTGGCTATATATTACCTCAGCAAGAAATTGCTGCCTTATGAGTCAAAGTATAATCTCGTAGAGAGGACTTGCTTGGCTATGACATGGGCTATGAGAAAATTAAGACACTACTTCTAGTCTTATAATGTTCAAGCAATTTTAGAAATCGACCCTCTAAGTATTTTTTTAAAGCTTCATCCCTCACGGGTAAGTTGGCTAGATGGTTGGTACTTCTAACAGAGTTTGACATCAAGTACATCATAAAGAAAGTGGTCAGAAGAAGAGTTGTAGCAAAATTATTAGCACAAAATGCAATCGAAGGAGACAACCCTTGGGACCTAGAGTTTCGTGATGAGAATTTGGGGGCAATGAGTTTCAAGAATAGAGGTTGTACTTCGATGGAGCAGTGAATGCAAAAGGTGCATGGTTAGGAGTAGTCTTGATCATACCAGAAGGTGAGATGCTGCCGATGGCCAATAGATTGGACTTTAATGTAACAAACAATATGCTAGAGTACGAAGCATATCTATATGGATTAGAAGCGGCTATGATGGCAGGAGCAAAGCAGCTGATGGTCTATGGAGACTCTATACTGATAATTTAATAAGCTACTGAAGAATGAAAAGTGAAGAAGGGAGGTTGAAACCATATGTCAATTACCTTAGGACTTTGGTTTGTAATTTCTCTAAGTTTTCGTTCATACACTTGCCTAGAGACGAGAACTAGATGGCGGGTTTATTGGTCATTCTCTCATCTATGTGGGATAATCCTGCACAACTCTCGATTTAGCTTTTAGTATCGTAAAATTTAGAGTACCTTGCTACTATGGGAATAGATTATGGATATCCAGATAGGCCTGGAAAAGAAACCGTGGTCTTATGATTTATAAAGGTTTTTGGAAAATAGGGGATATCTAAAAGAGGAAATTCTAAAGGACAAGTACGTGCTACAAATTCAAGCTAGGAACTACATTAATCATGATGGAATATTGTACCGAAGAATGGCTTCGAGTGTTCAGCTTAGGTGTCTGATTAAGAAAGAAGCACAAGTGGTAATGGAAGAAGTACACTGATGTGCATCGTTTTATACATGTTTATATGCCCAATTACTTCCATTTTTGTGCATAGTTATCTTATTTTATGCCAGAATCACCTGTATTTTGGTTTCTTTCATGTGTCAGGTGATTATCGATGGACATTATCAGTAGTCGAGGAAAATACGCGCAAATACAGACAAGAATCCATAAAAAATGAGCAAGGGCTACCATTTCAAGGTTGAGCATGGCCTGGACTCCGACCGTGCTGAACCATCAACGCTTGACCCTCAAGAGTGCCATTTTGGTATGATTTTTAAGGCCACCACGGCCTCCATCACGGCCCATGGTGGCTCAGCACTGGCGAGGGCATGACCAAGAAGAAACTCTAATTTATAGGACTCAGAGGTCCAGCACGGCCTAGACTCTGCCTGTGCTGATCAGCACGGGCTTGACCACGGCTGTGTTGAGACATTTATATAGGCAAATGCGAATTATTTTGCTAAGGTTTGATTTTTTGACTTGATTAAACACATACATGCATGATCATCCTTTTCCAGACTTCAATATTCGACTTTAGGAGACTATTTCGCCTATTGAAGGAAGGATTACATTGGTTTAAACATCACATTGAAGGTCAAGAGTGGATTTGGTGGCATTCAAGAGGCATTTTAGGTTTCATCATTTAGATTTAGGGATTTTGAGCTGTTCATCCAATTCGAAGGAAAATGATGTATTTGTTTCATTTTCTTTATTCTTTCATTATTTTTGAATTCCTAGTTGTTTTAGACATGAATATGTGTAGCTAGATCGATTAAACCTATTGGGATTTCCTTACTATGTTGGCTTAGTACTAAATTGTTGGATTATTTGAGTTCCTTTTTTTATTCTTTTTGCTTTCAGTATTAATAAGATATCACATTATTCATGAGATGTTGTGAATTGTGTTCCTTAGATTACTTTCTATAATTGAGAAATTCATTAAGTAATTGGAATTTTGATAGCAAGAACTGGTTAATGATAAATTAGAGATAAGGGACGTCAAAGCTGCCGAAACGAGCTAAGTACGAGCATGAGGAAGCTGAACATGGCCGTGTTGATCTCAACACTGGCCGTGTTCTCAACACGGTCACAAACATGGGCTGTGTTACCAACACGGGGACAAACACGGCCGTGTTGGATATCAAAGAAGAAGTAGATTTTAGGGAGCACGGCCACAAAGAGTAACACAGCCAGGAACACCATCCCGTGTTTAGAACACGGCCAGGAACACGGCCGTGTTGGAGGCTAGGGTTAGAACGTCCCAAAACCCTAATTTTTCTCTCCCTAAGGGTTTTCTGAGCTGAAACCAAGGGAAAAGGAGACTTGGATCAAGGTTTCAATCAGATTTCCTTGAAGGATTGAAGATTGGGCAAGGTTCGTTGATTGATTTTCAAATCGAGCAAGAGGAACAAGAATCGATTCAATTGGAGCAAAAGGATTTGGGGCTATTTACTCTCATCCAAGGGTGTAATCGGGTTTTCTCTACCTTTGCTTATTGTTGTAATTGAATTCTTGTATATTTTGAGAATGAACATGATTAGCTAGATTGATTAAATCCATTGGGATTTCTTTACTATGTTGGCTTGATATTATATTGTTGGATTGTTTGAGTTGGTTTTGTATTCTTCTTGTTTTCAGTATTAATAAGATTATGCATTATTCATGAGACGTTGTGAATTGTGATGTTTAGATTGCTTTATAAGATTGAGAAATCCGTTTAGCAATTGGAATTTTGAATAGCAAGAACTGGTTAATAATCGCTTAGAGATAAGGATAATTAACTAGCCGGATTAAGAATTAACAAAGCTTAATAGAGGCGGATTAAAGCTTATTGCTAATTTAAGAATCAATCGTTAGGAAGAGATTCCAACTTTAGGTTATTAGGTTTAGGAATTCAGTTATCTCGAGAGAGAAATAGAATTCGGTTAAGAATTCGTCCACGGGTAGCATAATTAGACTCACCGATCCTTTATCTTTTGTTTGATTGCCAACTAGTTTAGATTCCCTTTGGGTTTGTCTTCTTGTCTTGATTATTTCGTTTATCAATCCCTCTTGCATCTCCCTTAGGACTTAGCTTGTAGCTATTAGTTAGTTTAGAAATTATTTATCACTAATTTTAGGTTAATATAACAAAGAACAAAGGAGTAACTCTGGGCTTTCACTTTCCCGAGGAATACGACCTTGATACTCGCCATTAGTGCTAGACTGCATCGATAGGTACACTGCCTTAGATTGTAGCTAACACGAGTACCACCCATCAAGTTTTTGACCAAATTCAATTAAGAATTCAACCACGTGTAGCATAATTGGATTCATCAATCTGTTATCTTTTGTTTGATTGCCAACTAGTATAGGTTCCTTTTGGGTTTGCATTTCTTGTCTTGATTGTTTCATTTATTTATTCATTTTGCATCTCATTTAGAACTCAGTTTCCAGTTATTAGTAAATCTAGAATTCATCCATCATACATTTTAGGTTAGATAACAAATAATGAAGTAGTAACTCTAGGTTTTCACTTTCCTGAGAATACGACTTTGATACTCGCCATTAGTGCTAGACTGCATCGATAGGTTCACTGCCTTAGATTGTAGCTGCATAAATAGCCTATCATACACAAAGAGGTGTATAAGCCTCATATGAATGGCATAGTGCTGACTAGAAAAAGCATGCGTCAAGGCTATTATTGGTTGACGATGGAAAAGGATTGCATAGCCTTGCTTGGGGAATTGATATTATTAGACAGTGTTGACCTAAGTTGCAATTGATCTCTATTTTGATCTTAACACCCAAATTGAAAATTGCTAACCTTGTGTCTGAGTGTCTATATGACAGAGCATCAAAGGAACTTATCAAAGTGAAAGCATCCTCAAGTTTTCAAGGAAGGACTATAAAAGCCTTAAAAAGCGCGATGGTGCTTTTCAGATTGGAAAAAATAAGATAGCCGTTGGAAATGCCCATTGACAAAGTCCCAAGTAAAGGAGAGACACTTGGCAGTCAATGGACAAACTGCTCAAAAAGCACGAGGGCACTTCAATTAGAAACTAAAATCCCAACAATGGCAGACGATATCGCAATGGGAAGCATGAGGGCACTTCTGAGCATGAATAAGGCAGGCGCAAGGGCGGTTTTCGTAATTAATGCGATGTCAGTAACCGTTGAGATATTAGCCACCAAGTCAGGGCCATGTGTCTAGACCCATTGGAGCCACAATGTCTCTTTTCTTAGAAAACTCGAGGGCGCTTGGAACGCGCGGGGCGCTTTTCAAAACTTCAAGCAATTCTTTTACCAAGTCATCAATCTTGCATTTAATGAGTTTTGGAACTATTGTAACGTCTCTAAGAGGTTGGTATAAGTATAAATACCCTTCTTAAAGACTCAATAAGAAAGTGTGATTTAGGTATACTAAAACTCTTGCAAATTTATTTCTCAACTCTCTACATCTAATTTCTTTTATTGTATAGTGTATTGAGTTGAAACTCATTGTTCATTTAAAACTGTAAAGGGTTAGTTGTGTGAACCTAGATATTAAAAACACAAGGAATTGGTTGTTGAGTAACCATTAATACTCAAGGGTTAAGGGACTTAGTGAGAAATTGGTTCATTAAGGGAAGAGGTTTAATGTTAGCCTTGGAAAACACCCCAAGTTGTTGGGTGAAATTGTAAAACCCAAAGGTTTAATCTTAAAGATTATAGTGGAATACTCAAGTGTGATCTTGAGGAGTGGATGTATGGAGGATTGTTTTCGAAGCACTATAAAGCTTTGTGCCAACTTCTCTAACCTTAACTCTCTTCAAATCTCCCTTAATCTTTCTTAAATCCGTGTGTGTTATCCAAAACTACTTAATTCTGCAATCAGAGGTCACCAATTGAAATCTCTTTCTTGGTTCCAAGGGACAACAAGTGGTATCGGAGCTTGCTCACTCTTATCAATCTTTATTGCCAATATAAAGATCATGGCAACCAATGAAGGAGCCCAACAACTCAAGCCATTCTTTAACGGATCCGACTATGTTTTTCGAAAATTTCGCAAGGATATCTACTTAGATTCCTATGGCATTGAAGTGTGGGATTATGTGGTGAAGGAATGGAAAGCTCCCACCGAAATAAAAATGGTGAAGAAAGGATTCTTCCTAGAGAAGAATGGGTGGATGCCCACAAGAAGCACAACCACAAGAATAAGCAAGCAATGGCTATACTTGTGAGTTGCCTTTCTAGAGTAGAATGTGGGAGAATGCAACATTGCACTACGGCTCATCAAATTTGGACTACCTTGGAGAACTATTATGAAGGCACAAAGCAATTGAAATCAAGGAAGATGCAAATGTACGTCACCGAGTATGAAATGTTCAAGGTGAAGCCAAACGAGTCCATCACCAATATGACAAATAGACTTCTCACCATCATCAACAATATAAGGAAGCTTGGGAAGCATTTGAGCTAGTAGACATCAATAATAAAGTCTTCCTTTGGATAAATATGGTGTTAGAGTGGCTAGTATTGAAGAAGCAAATGAAGACCTAGGGAAGATTCCTATGGATGTTCTCATAGGCAAGCTTCTAACCCATGAGATGTCTCTTGTGAGGGATGAATTTGATAGAGATAGTGGGAAGAGGAAAACCTTAGCACTTAAGGCTAGCACAAAAGCTTAAGAAGCAAATGATGTCCCAAGTAATGATGGAGATCAAGGGTAAGCACTAAGTAAGAGTGATAATGTCGCTCTCATCACCAAACATGTAAAAAAATACTTGAAGCCAAAAGGAGAAGAAACAATAAGCCTTTCACAAGCAAGAAACCCTTCTCCAAATCAAGAACAAGCAAGGACAAGAAAGAGGAATCACTTGCTAATGTAGAAAACAGGGACATATCAAGCCAAATTGTCCCAAATACTTGAGGAGGAAAAAGGGAGACAAAGAAAAGAAAAAAGGCTTCAAAGCTACTTGGTATGCATCCTCATCCTCCAATAATGAAAGTGAAAGAGAAGAAGATGCTCTAGGTTGGAGGAAGACCTTAAGGTTTCAAAGAAGAAAATTGCCTCCTTAAAAACATCCAATGGGGACCTAAAGAAATCATTAGATGAAATTTCTAATGAGAAACTCTTTAAAGAAAATAATTATTTGAAAAATGAAGTTGAAAAGCTTAGAAACTCAATTTTAAAATTTCACAAAGGGAAGAGTCTCTTGACACACTAGTTGTATCTCAAAGACCTCCCTTTGTGAGACATGGACTTAGGTTCAGTAGAGCTTCATTATCCACATCTCACAATACAATTTTTGTCAAGGCCACTCAACCACAAACATTTGAGAGAAACTCAAATGGAGTTTCAAAGAACAAAACACACACTAGACCTCCCATTCAAAGTAGAGGAAAATATACACATATTCTAAAGGCTAAGCCGAAAGGAACAAACTAAGCCAGAAGGAACAAAGCATGCATTCATGTATAAGAATTCAAAAATTAACAAATCTTGTTCATATATGTGTGAAAACAATCATATGAGGTCCAAACCTCAAGCAAAAGTGGCTAAGAAGATCAACTCAAATTCCAACGTCACTTGCCACCATTGGTTGAGAATTGAGCATATCAACATCAAATGTCAATTAAGGAAGAGGCACCTTTACATGAATAGATTTTCCAATGCTAACTCCAAGGACCCAACCTTGTTTGGGTACCTAAAATCAAGTCAATTAACTTCTTTTTGTAAGTGTGTCTTAAATCCATAAGCACCAATCTTTGGCATGTTAATAGTGGATGTTCAAGGTACATGACGGGTGACAAGAGCCTTTTTGTGAATGTTAAGAACTATAATAGATGCAAAGTAATCTTTAGAAACAATAGGTAAGGTAATTGGCGTCGGCTCCATTGGTAAGGATGGTAAATCTTTCATTGATGATGTTTTCCTAGTTGATGGATTAAAACATAAATTATTAAGTGTGAGTCAATTGTGTGACAAAGGGAAAAAAGTCACTTTTAACTCCAATAGATGTCTTGTCAACATCCTAGTGGATGATAAAGTGATATTCAAAGGAGAAAGAAGTGGCAACACCTACACAATTGACCTACAGAAAGTTGCTAATCAATCCTTCAAGTGCCTTGTGTCTATTAGTGATGAATCTTGGCTATGACATAGAAGACTTGGGCATACAAGTACGAAGCTTCTACACAAGTTAGCTAAAGAAGAGCTAGTAAATGGACTTCCTAAAGTGAAGTTCATTAAAGACAAGCCTTGTGAACCATGTCAAATGAGAAAACAACATCTATCATCCTTTAAGTCTAAAACTATTATAAGTACTTCTAGACCACTTCAACTATTACATATGGGTTTGTTTGGACCTACTAAAGTAGCTAGTTTGGATGGAAAGTCATATGCATTTGTGATTGTTGATGATTACTCTAGATTTACTTAGGTTAATTTCCTTACTTATAAGAATGAAGCATTTAATATTTCAAAATGAAAAAGGGTATTTGATTTCAAACCCATGGAAAAGAATTTGAAAATGATCTTTTTAAAAACCTTTGTAAAGAATTTGGAATTTCTCAAAATTTTTCATCTCCTAGAACATCACAACAAAATGAGTTGTAGAAAGAAAAAATAGAACACTAGTGGAAATGGCTAGGATAATGCTCAATGAGTATAAACTTCCTTCTTACTTTTGGGTCGAGGCCATTAACACTAGTTGTTATGTTGCAAATAGAGTTTTCAAAAGACCTTTACTAAACAAAACCTCTTATGAGCTTTGGAAAGAAGAAAACTTAAGGTCTCATATTTTAGATTTTTTGGATGCAAATGCTACATTTTAAATACTAAGGATAACCTTGGAAAATTTGATGCTAAAACTGACATAAGAATCTTCCTAGGCTATTCCACATCAAACAAAGCCTATAGAGTCTTTAATAAACACACATTAGTAGTTGAAAAGTCTATAAATGTAGTTTTTGATGAATCAAACAAGCTTGATTTTGGAAAAGGTGTTTGTATAAATGATCTTGTAGGTGCACTTGAGGAACTCAAAGTAAATGTTGATCATCCCTCAAAAAGAGCGGACAAATTTATAGAGGAAATTCAAGAAGACTAATAAAATCAAGATGCAACTCAAGATCTCTAAGAGTTGGAGTTGGAGATCTCACAAAATCTTCCCAAGGAGTGAAACTTCAAAAAGGATCATCCTCCTACTCAAGTCATTTGAGACTTATTAAAAGGTGTAAGTACTCGTTCTAAACTAGTAGCTTTAAATAATCTAGCCTTTATTTCACAAATTGAGCCAAGGACCATTGATGAGGCTTTAAATAATGAGAGTTAGGTGATTTCTATGCAAGATGAACTCAACCAATTTGAGAGAAACAAAGTGTGGAAACTTGTTCCTAGATCTAAGGATCACCAAACTATAGGATGTAAATGGGTGTGTATAAACAAGTTAGAGGAGCAAAGCTCTATTACTAGAAAGAAAGCTAGATTGGTTGCAAAAGGTTATAACTAAGAGGAAGGCATTGATTATGATGAGACCTTTGCCCTGGATGCTTGATTAGAAGCTATTAGGATACATTTAGCTTATATATGTCCCATGAATTTCAAATTATTTCAAATGGATGTGAAAAATGCATTTTTAAATGGCTTTATTGAGGAGAAATTTTAGATTGACCAACCTCCCAATTTTGAAAACCATAAATTTTCTAATCACGTTTTAAAATTATCGAAAGCCTTGTATGGATTGAAACAAGCTCTTAGAACTTGGTATGAAAGGCTTAGTTCTTTTTTAATTAAAAATGGATCTTAAAAAGGCAAGGCAGATACTACACTATTTGCAAAGAAACACAAGCATGATACTCTAATTGTTCAAATTTATGTTGATCATATTGTGTTTGGTGCTACTAATGAGTTGGTTTGTGAGGATTTTGCCAAGTGTATGACTAGGGAATTTGAAATGAGCATGATGGGAGGGCTCAAGTTTTTCCTTGGTCTTCAAATCAAGCAAAGCATGGATAGGATATTCATCAACTAATCCAAGAACATAAGAGAACTCCTAAAGAAAATTTAGATGGATGGTTGCAAAGTAGCCAAGACCCCTATGAGTATCACAATAAAATTGGACAAGGATGAGAAGGTAAGAGCGTGAATGAAAAGCTCTATAGAGGTATGATTGGCTCACTTTTATATTTAACCGCCTCTAGATCCGATATTATGTATAGTGTTTTTCTTAGTGCTAGATTTCAGCCTTGTCCCAAAAATTCTCATTTGAATGACGTAAAAAGAATCTTGAAATATTTGTGTGGGACTTTGAACTTAGCGCTTTAGTATCCTAGAGAAATATTCTTTGATATAATAGGTTATTCGGATGCCGATTATGTCGGTAGTCTATTAGATAGAAAGAGCACTTCTGGAACTTGTCATCTTCTAGGAGAATGCTTAGTATCTTGGTTTAGTAAGAAACAAGTTTCGGTTTCTCTTTTTATCGGGGAAGCCGAATATGTGGCCTCGGGATGTTGTTGTGCTCAAATCCTATGGATGAAGCAACAATTAAAAGATTATGGGAGAGAGGTTGATCACATTCCTATTACTAGTGCGATAAACCTTTCTAAAAGTCCTATTCAACATTCTAGGAGTAAGTACATAGATATTAGACACGATTTTTTAAGAGATCATGTTCAAAATGGTAGTATAGTGCTAGAGTATGTTGACACAAATAAGCAACTAGCTGATATTTTCACCAAGCCCCTAAAAGAGGAAAGATTGAATTCCATAAAAGAGAACTAGAAATGATAGACGGAAGTACCTTAGCATAGATGAAATTTTTATGTTATGCTAAATCTATATGCCTTTTCATCGTGATGTTTATACTTGTGCATCCTTATTTTAAGTGTAATTAAGTATTGAAATCACCTTGGCACAATATCACTTTAAAATCTGTGTGCATTCCAATACTCACACACTAAATCATGTGATCAAATTAAATGATGCATGTTCATCAAAAAACTTTTCCATTTTTGCTCAACTATAGCAAAAAGCACGTTGGCGCTTTATAGGTTTATATGAAAGCCTGGAAATGACCTTAACACGCTCGCGACTCCACAGTGCGACCGTGGTTTCCTAAAATTATAGCTGTTGTGACTAATTTTTCAAAAGCATGATCGCACTTCTCAGGCGCGCTTGTGCTTCTCCTCTATATCTGCAAAAGTTAGCCGTTACAGTTTTATTCAAAATATGATTTAATGAAAAATTAGTCATTTTTTGGCCCTTTTTTCACCCCCCCTATAAAAGCCCCATTTCATAAAAATGCATCACTTTTTACATGCATTCTCATTCAAGCTTTAAGATATTCTTCTTCTTTATAATTCTTCCCAAACTCTCTTCAACTTCTTCAAAAATTGATATGGGCTAAGAAAAACTATTAGGAGAGGCTCTTCTTCTTATGAATCTATCATGGAAAGAATGAAGGGTGTCAATGATGAAGCTCGAATCAAGTTTATGACAAGTAGATTTTTCCATGAAGAGGCCCTTATCCAACTTGGCATTTCTCAAGAGGTAAATACTCTTCTAGATAATGTTGGCCTTACAGATTTCTTTCTACCCCAATCCATAGACTTAGGTGAGAACCTCACTAATGAGTTTCTTTCCACCTTAGTGATCAACAAAAATAGATATGGGGATCACTACTATGGACTAGAGTTTAGACTCTTTAGGGAGAAAAAGAACCTTTCAAGAATCCAATTTTCATCAATTTTTAGTTTTCATGAAAGAAGCCACCTTTCCGTCATTGGAAATCTTGTTGAAATGCCTCTTTCATTTTCTCAATTTTGGAGGCAGATCTCCACTAAAGAAACTAATTCTAAAGGCTCTCTCCAAAGACCGCAAATCCTTGCCTCATTGGGTAATGTATAGGATGATTGCAACTAACATCCATGCAAGGGACAATTAGGTGAAAAAGTGCCTAAAAAAGATCTTATCTTCCTCTATGCAATGATCAATGTTAAGCGCATTCTCACTTCCAAATTCTTGCTTGATCATCTTTTTCATCTTGACAACACTAAAAAAGGTGTCATTTTTGTCTCTTCCCACATCACTAAAATTGCCAAACATCTTCAAATCCTTTCTTCTCTCAACAAAACTTTTCTTACTCCTATCTCACCTCTTTTGTTAGGTTTAGCCTTTCTTGAGCATATGCCAAAGTCATAAGACTTGGGCCTAAATAGGAGGTTGATGGAGAATTCTTCCTTCTAACAGGAGAATATGCGGATGATAGAAATAATAGAAAAAAGGACCATAGATTGCCAAGTGAGCCTACTCCTTCTACTTTCCAAGGGCAACCCCCTCTCTCTTCTGAAGAAAATGTCTTAAAGCAAATGGAGAGGACTTGGAACTAACTCCATCACTTGCATGCGAATTTGGTGGAAATTCAAAAATTTCACAAGATACTTCATTGCCATGTGGAGGATTGGGAAGAAGAAGAAAAAGAAGAGGCTCCCATTCCCCCTCCTCAAGCAAGCACAAGTGCCTTAGAGAAAAGCAAAGAGTCTATGGTTCAACAAGAGGAAGAAGAAGAAGAGGATGAAGAAGAAGAAGATTACTTTCTTATTCTCTTTAAATCTTTTTGTTTTCTTTCTTTCTCTCATACATGCATTCATTTTCCTTATTCACACATGTAAAGTGTTTCAATTAATGCAGGTACTTTTGTTATTCTTTTGTGTTCTACTTCTTTGCCATTTACTTTTTTTTTTTACTTTTTAATTTTGACAAAGGAGGAGAAGTATGCAAAAATTGATTACTAAGAATAAAAAGAGAGAATACACAATCTCAATATTGGCTTAGTTTAGTTATAAAACTAAAAGGGAGAAAATGCAAATATTAAGGGGGAGTAAATCTATCAAGTGAATTGTTCTTTTTATTTTTGAATATTAGCTATTAACTATTCAATTGCACTTATACATGATCAATTTTGGGCTTTTAATCAATTTGGTTATCAAAATCAAAAAGAGGGAGATTTTTTACCTAAGGTGCAATTGATCTCTATTTTGATCTTAACACCCAAATTGAACATTGCTAACCTTGTATCTCTGTCTATATGATAGAGCATCAAAAAAACCTATCAAAGTAAAAGCATCCTCAAGTTTTCATGAAAGGATTATAAAAAGCCCTTAAAAGAGCAATGGTGCTTTTTAGATTGGCAAAAATAAGATAGCCGTTGGAAATGCCCGTTGACAAAGTCCCAAGTAAAGGAGAGACACTTGGAAGTCAACGAATAAACTGCTCAAAAAGTATGAGGACGCTTCAATTGGAAACTAAAATCCCAACAATGGTAGACGATATCGCGATGGAAGCGCAAGGGCACTTCTGAGCATGGACAAGACAAGCGCGAGAGCGCTATAGTGGTACGAGGGAGGTTTTCGCAATTAATACGATGTTAGTAACTGTTCAGATATCAGCCACCAAGTTAGAGCTACGTGTCTGGAGCCGTGAGCCGCAACGTCTCTTTTCAGAAAGTGCAAGGGCGCTTTTCAGGACTTTAAACAATTTTTTTGCCAAGTCATCAATCTTGCATTTTATGTGTTTTGGGACTATTGTAACGTCTCTAAGAGGTTAGTATAAATATAAATACCCCTTATAAAGACTCAATAAGAAAGTGTGTGATTTAGATATACCAAAACTCTTGCAAATTTATTTCTCAACTCTTTACATCTAATTTCTTTCATTATATAGTGTATTGAGTTGAAATGCATTGTTCATTTAAAAGTGTAAAGGATTGTTGTGTGAGACTAGGCTCTAAAAATATAAGAAATTGGTTGATGAGTAATGATTAATACTTAAGGGTTAAGGGACTTAGTGAGAGATTGGTTCACTAAGGGAAGAGGTTTAGTGTTAGCCTTGGAAAACCACCAAATTGTTAGGTGAACTTATAAAATCCAAAGGTTGTAATTTTAAAGATTATAATGGAATACTCAAGTGTGATCTTGAGGAGTGGATGTAGGGAGGATTATTTTTGAAGCACTATATACCTTTGTGCCAAATTCTCAAAGCCTAACTCTCTTCAAATCTCCCTTAATCTTTCCTAAATCCTTGTGTCTTATCCAAAACTACTAAATTTCATAATTTGAGGTCATCAAATCAACTCTTCTTCTTGGTTCCAAGGGACAACAAAGAGATAAAGCCCCCCCTCGAATGGACATAGGTTCATAGTCATGGAAATTGACTATTTCTCTAAATGGGTTGAAGTTGAGTATTTACTACCATGGGGCAAAGCATATGGCTAGGTTTATAGAAAGGAATATGATTTGTAGGTACAGGATCCTGCATAATGTGATGACGAACAATGGGGTACAATTTATAGGTAAAATGACGGATTTGCTTGAAGAATACAAGATTGAGCATCATAGGTCCTCTCCATACAAGCCTCAGGTGAATGCTTCAGTGAAAGCAGCTAATAAGAACTTGAATAAGATACTCTTAAAGATGGCATGAAACTACAAGGATTGATCATTTTGGCTACCTTTCACATTTTAGGGGTACCGAACTACTAATTGAACATCAACAGGGCATGCATCGTACTTTATGGTTTATGGAATGAGGCGGTTCTACCGATTGAGCTAGAGTTAAAGTCTTTGAGATTTGTATCGGAAGCTAATATACCAGAGTATTAGTGGGCTGAGCAAGGCTATGAACAGTTAGCTCTGATCGATGAGAAGAGGATGAAGGCTTTGTATCATATGCAATTATATCAGAAGAGAGTAGCCAAGGCATTCAACAAGAGGGTAAAGCCAGAAAAGATCAAAGTTGGTGATCTGGTGGTGAAGTGCACGAGGCCTGCAATGTTCGATCCTAAAGGGAAGTTCAAGCCTAATTGGGAAGGCCCATATTTTGTGAAAAAGATTATACTCAAATGTACTGCTAAGATTTCAGACCTCGAAGGGAATGAATTCTTTGAGCCTATCAACCTGGATCGTCTCAAGAAATACTATGTTTGAAATAAAGAAAAAAAAGGAAACATAAATAATAGTAAAAAAAAGTGTCTACTCATTAGAGAATCTGAAAAGGCTGGTTAAGCAAAAAATTAAGGCAATAAAAAGAGAAAATATTCAGCTTGAAAATCCGAAAGGACTGGTTGATAACAAGACTTGTATCACGAGAAATCAAAATATACCCATTTAGGCCTTTATTGAATGAATAAAATTATTTACAGTTTTTATCAAATTGGTATAAGAATGCCTATTACTTTATTCACTACTAAATAAAAAAACAACAAAATCTAAGCAAAATCTACGAGATCTAAAAATAAAAGCATTTTGACTTTCTTCTCTTTGCACTTGCATTCTTAGACTCAATAGCTAACTCTCAGGTCCTCTTATCCCTTGCAAATCCAGGTGCAATGGTGGTGCGAAGCAGGATCCAAGCCTTGAAGTTGTCGTCTCTAGTTTGGTCACCTTCAGCATTGATGTTGCACTCTATGGTACAACGAGGCTACAACCTCTCAATCTTATCCAAGAAATCCTACCTCAATGGAAAGCCTTCAGATTTAGGAGGGTATTCTAAAATTAGTTGCTTCCTTCCATACTGGCAATAAATCCTAGAGGGTGTATAGAAAGTGGATGCTCAAAACCTAAGCAAGTGGACACAACCCCCATATATCAAAAGTGTGACATGTTGAATTTTCCAACAAGTGCAGGTCAAATGAATAAGGTTGTTTGGTATCCCCTTCATCAAGTCAATTCGGCCTTCATGACCTTGAGGCATAGCAAAAGAGCAAACTGGCACATGCTTTGCTCATACTTGTCAATGTCTTTTAGGATAGTTAGTATTTGAAGCTTCCTGCGCAACCAAATCTGTAAAAAAAGAAATAATAAAAAATAAAGAAAAGTACTAAGTCGAAAACCTAAAAGGGCGACTTAGGCAAAAATAGAGTCTTCTAAGTTGAAGACTCAAAACGGCGACTTATGCAAAAGTTAAGGTGTAAAGTAAAAAAGCAAACAAATAGATTTGGTTGCATACCTACAAGAGAATAAGGCTTCTAGCAAACCTTTGATAAGTTTTGTACAATATCCAATCCAATAATGGTTTCAAATAGAATTATTGGAACTAATTTAGCACTATGCTCCACCTGATCAATGAGATCAGTAATTCGAATATCTCTTCCTCCTTAAGGAGAAATCAACATAAATTGGGCGTAAAGAAAAAAAGCCTACTATCCTAACCCAGATAAGAATTCCCCTTTCTTTCTTATCATAATAGGAAATCAAAGAAGTAAGGTTAATGTACTCACCAACATAATGGAAAAGTACCTCTACTGGGGACATGTTGAACAATTTTATAAGTTTTCCAGGGAAAGGATCATCAAGCCTTGGCAAAGCAATAAAGTGGGTAGAATCACCAAGACCTCCAAGGATGGCACTGAACCCTTCAATCATTAGGCATAATTCTTGGCCATTGAAGCAGAAGACATGGTCTTTTGGGCATGAAAAGTTAACAGCCGAGTGAAGAAACTTGTAGTCAAGCTTGATGTGTTGCAGTGCTTAAAGGAGAAAAGGTGGGATTTTCTAATTTTGATCCATTCATTAGTAAATGACTCACCTTCAACCCATTTCGAGAAGTAGTCAATCGCCACGACTATAAACCTATGCCCATTCGAAGAAGGTTTTATCTCCCCAATGACATCAATTCCCCAAGCTACGAAATGCCATGGAGAAGCTAGATTGTGATGTTTGGTCGGAGGAAAATGACACTATACCATTGGCACTCACGACACTTTCTTACCAAGGCTATACAATCCTTTTCCATCGTCAACTAATAATAGCCTTGATGCATGATTTTCCTAGTTAAGACTGTATTATTCATATAAGGCCCATATACCCCTTTGTGCATTTCTCCCATTACTACATATGCTTCTCCCTTAATCAAACATCTAAGCTGAACACCCAAAGCCATTCTTTTATACAGTACCACATCGTGGCTGTTGTAGTTCCTAGTCTGGATCTAGAGTGCATACATGTCTCTCGCAAACTCCTCTTCCAAATACTCCATGCTTTCTACAAACCTTTGCAAATCGTAGAATCAGGGCTTCTCTTCTGGACCCATTTAAATATCCATTATTTGCTCCAAACAGTAGCAGGGCACTCTAGATTTTATGATTACTAATGGCTTCATCAAGAGTTGCATGGGTTGTCCTACATAGATGAAATGGTGGCCAACGCATCCACCATCTGGTTCTCATCTCTAGGCAAGTGCATGAATGAACACTTGGAGAAATTGTAAACCAAAGTCCTGAGGTAGTTTATATATGGCATCAATCTCTCTTTCTTCACTTCCCATTCTTTAATGTCTTGCTGGATCACTAGTATAGAGTCCCTGTAGACCATTAGCTGCTTCACTCCTGCTATCTTGGCCACTTCTATTCCATATAAACATGCTTCGTACTCCACCATGTTGTTTGTTATCTTAAAGTCCAAGCACTTGGCTATTAGCAGTTATGTAAACCTTGGCAACTTTTGACAAGACCCAACACATGGAATTAGAATAAGATTCCCAAGAAAGCTAAATCTGAACTCTTGAAGACCTTAACCCAAAGATAACTTGTATCTTGAATCTTGGTATAAGAAAGATTGTTGACGCCACACTCAAGAGAGGTAGAAGGTGAGTGATAAGTCGATGTTGAACGCCAAAAGAACAAGTTCTTGATAAGTTCAAAATTCTTCCAAAGAACCAAGCAAGAATAATTCTCATAAATATGTTTAACTCAAAATATTCATTCCCTGAATAATGTGGTTACACTTAATTTATATAGTGAAATAAATAAATCTAATTCCTAAATAGCATAAAAGAAATTAACTAATTAGAAATTATCTAAAAGATATGCTAAATAAAAGTTCCCTGAATAATAGAATAAGTAATAGTCAATCTTTACTAAATAAGAATTGACTGAAAAATTAAGCAAAACTTCCTAAACAATGAAGTGTGCAGCTGCCTCCTTATTTCCTAATGAAGAATACTCCAATTTAGCAAAAAGGAGGAAGTTAAAAACGTGCTCCCATGCTTCCTATTTGATTTGGCACGTCCCTTTAACTAAATAGGAAGCTAAAGTAGTATTCTTCTTGTTCCCTCTTTAAGTATTAAGCTCTCCCCCTTGTGCACACATATTCGACCCATGCTTGGTTTTATTAAGCCCATCATATTAAATTAAATTAACAAGGCTAGGAGCCTTAATTAAATCTAACTCTCCATGGGCTAATATATCCTTGCCCTAAATCTCTTGAATGAGTCTATTAAGAGCTTCCTTCATGCGTTTGGCCTTAGATCTTATAATTGGCCACTTTGAATGTGTAAAGGATTCCTTAAGCTTGGTGTAGGCTTCGGCCATATGTTTGTGCTTGGATCATGACTTGTGTCTTGAAGCTTGGTAATATGATTCGCATCAGGCAGCATCTCTATATGATTAAGACTACTCCTAACCCTGTACCTCTTGTATTTACTGCTCTATCAAAGTAAATTCTCCATTCTTGGATCTCGATTGCCCCTAAATTCTCATCAAGAAACTCTAGATCCCAAGGGTCATCTCCCTCGATTGTATTCTATGCTAGGAATTATGCTATAGCTCTTCCCTTGACTACTTTCTTAGTACGTACTCGATGTTGAATTCCATTAGAAGTACTAACCACCTAGCCAACTTTCCTGTGAGAGATGGTGCTCTAAACAAATACTTCAATGGATCTATTATTAAAATTTATTGTACCCTATCAGATTGAAAATAGTGTCTCAACTTTTTCATAGCCCATATCATAGCCAAGAAAGTATTCTCTATGAGATTGTACTTTGACTCATAGGTTAGCAACTTCTTGTTGAGATAATAGACCACATGCTCCATATTATTGGGGCTCGCATTGCGCCACAATTGCTCTTATTGCTTCCTCTTCCAAAGATGAGTAGAGAATTAACAGCTTCCCATCTTTTAGAGGTTTCATCATCGGCGACTTCATCAAGTACTTCTTAATCTTGCCGAAGGCTTTCTAAAACTCATCCCATACAACGGGTTGGTGTTTCCTTAGAAGTTTGAAAATGGGGTCACAAACCATTATGAGCTTGGAGATGAACCACTAATGTACTGCAAATGTCCTAGAAATCTCTAACCTCCTTCTTTGTCTTTGGTGTTGGCATTTCCTGAATCGCCTTAACCTTATCCGAATCGATTTCTATTCCTCGTTGACTCACTATGTGTCCCAACAACTTTCCTGACATTACTCTGAATACGCTCTTCTTCGGATTAAGCCTTAAGTTATACCTTTCCACTCATCTTAGGAACCTATCTAGTGCCTGGAAGTGTCCTTCCCTTGTTTTAGATTTGACCATCAGGTCATCCACGTATACCTCAACTTTCTTATGCATCATATCATGAAACAGGGTAGTGGCTGCTCTTTTATAAGTCGCTCCTACATTCCTTAATCCAAAAGGCATAACCTTGTGATAATACATGCCCCATTCGGTGATGAATGTTATCTTTAGCTTATTCACAACTGCCATCATGATCTGATTGTATTCGGAGAATCCATCTATGAAAGAGTACATTGCGCTTGAAGCCACATTATCGACTATCACATTTATATGAGCAAGGGGAAAATCTTCCTTAGGGCAAGTCATATTTAGGTACTAGTAGTCCACACACATTATAAATTTTGCGTGCTTCTTCAGGACCGGGACGATATTCGCCAATCATTTAGGATAGTCAACTACATCTAGAAAATTTGCGACCTCCTTTTAGACCTTCTCTGCCCATTTCGGCCTTAGCCTTCTCATTTTCTACTTGATAGGCTTGATGTGCAAATAGAGCAGAATATGGTAGCATCTTTCCTTCTAGCATGATCAAGACTACTCCTAACCCCAAACCTCTTACATTTATCATTCCATCATTCTTGGATTTCGATTGCCCTTTAATTCTCATTAGGAAACTCTAGATCCCATGGGTTGTGTCCCTCGATTATATTTTGTCTAGGAATTATTCTACCTTAACTCTCTTCTTGGTAACGTACTTGATGTTGAATTCTATTAGAAGTACTAACCACCTAGCCAACTTTCCCGTGAGAGATGGAGGTTTGGATAAATACTTCATCAGATCTATTTTTGAAATTGCTTGTACCTATAAGATTGGAAATATTATTTCAACTTTTTCATAGCACATATCATAGCCAAGCAAGTCTTTTATATGAGATTGTGCTTCGACTCATAAGATAGCAACTTCTTACTGAGATAATAATCGCATGCTCCACGTTATTAGGCCCACATTCCCCCAACATTGCTCTAATTACTTCCTCTTCTAGAGCTAAGTAAAGAATCATCAGCTTCCATCCTTTGGCAGTTTTATATTCGGCAACTTCATCATGTACTTCTTAATCTTGTCAAAGGCTTTCTGACACTATTCATCCCACACAATGGGTTGGTGTTTCCTTAAAAGTTTGAAAATTAAGATCACAAACCATTGTGAGCTTGGAGATAAACCTACTGATGTACTTTAAATGTCTTAGATATCCTCTAACCTCCTTATTTGTCTTCGGTGCTAGTATTTCTTGAATCGCCTTAATCTTATCCGGATCAATTTCTATTCCTTGTTAACTCACTATGTGTGCCAATAGCTTCCCTGATGTCACTCTGAATACACTTTTCTTCGGATTAAGTATTAAGTTATACCTTTCCACTCATCCTAAGAACCTATCTAGAGCCTGGAAGTGTCCGTCCCCTATTTTAGATTTGACCATCATGTCATCCGCGTATACCTTAACTTCCATGTGCATCATGTCATGAAACAAGGTAGCAATTGCTCTCTGATAAGTTGCTCCTTCATTCTTTAATCTAAAAGGTATAACTTTATAAAAGTACGTGCCCCATTCGGTGATGAATGTCGTCTTTAGCTTGTCCACGACTACCATCATGATCTAATTGTATCTTAAGAATCCATCCATAAAAGATTACATTGCATTTAAAGTTGTACTATCGACTATCATATCTATGTAAGGAAGGGGGAAATCATCCTTAGGGCAAGCCTTATTTAGGTCTCGGTAATCTATACACTAAACACATCTAACTTTTTCGTTTGTTTTGGGACCGTGACAATATTGATTTTCTTTTTCTAATATTTTTTCAAATTCTCTCCTTTCCTTAAAAGTTATATCATGAGCGATAAAAATGTTTCTAGGGTTTTTATTTGTACCTAAATTAAATTAATCAATTTGAGTAGAATTAATGTCAAATATGCACATGTCATGATTATTAAAATGCATACTACTATTAGAAAGGACATCACATAAGTAAGCAAAATCAAAGTTTATATCATTAATCTTAGAAGCAACAATATCATTGTCCTTATAAAGACCGGACGTTATTACATCAATTTCTTTATAAAATACATCAATGATAATTTTCTCTACTAATACAGTTAAACCTTGCGGACTTAGGTCTTTAGGTAGGCAGATGAATTCCTCCAGCTTAAGCTCCTCAACCTTGATAGTGACTTTCTTTTGTACATCCTTGATGCTTAACTCGACCATCCTGTCGACAATCAGGCTCTTGAAGATCTCGAATCCTGGCACCTCAGTCCCAGCTACAGTAATGGACTTGGGCTCACTAAAGTAGGGCTTGTACTCGACAAAAAACATCCTTTAGAGTCTTACACTTCAATTTGTCCTCATCTTCATCCTCATGGTACCCCAGGCCATGTCAAGTCTTCTATCCTTTGAAAGTTCGATAGCTCTGCAATTCCTTGCTGATTCTTCCTTAGCCCTATTCCAAGCATGAAGTCCATCTTCTTGAACATGCTAGCCAGCTTCGGATCCATACAATCCTCATAAGGGATAGCAACTTGAAACCTAATCGAGGCATTAAGTTCCTTAGCAGTAGTCTCTTGAATAGCCGAGATGACTTTGCCACCTTCGACATTGATAATGGCTATCTTTCCTTCATGAAGGAATTTGACCTTCTGATGTACAATGTATGGTACTCCTCTAGGGTATAAAACCATGGCCTTCCCAATAGGAAGATAAAAGTTACTAGGATATCCATGACATTGAAATCAACCCAGGATTATATAGGACATGTCTTCATCAAGGCTGAGAATGTTCCTTCTACATCCCTTTTGATTTCACCATAGGCTCTTATGATCATATCAGATGGCTTCAGATCTTTCGCAGCCATTCCAAGTTTAGGAAGTATGTGAGAAGGACAAATATTGATGGTTGACCCATCATCTACAATCACACGGGGAGTCCTTTTCCCTTTCACTTTAGCTATAAATTAAAAAGCCTTATTATGGTCCCTTCCCTCTAATGGCAAATCTTCATTCGAGAAAGTGATCATCCTGGTGGTTTTGTCAATTATTGTTTTGATCATTTTCTTGAGGGTGGCTGCCGTGCTTTTGGTGATACTGGATAAGGCCTAAATCAGAGCCTTCTTATAACCTTGTGAGTGCATGAGCAACTCCTAGATATCAACCGTCTTCTTATTCTTTTTTAGCTCTTCTAACAACCCTTATCATATTCCTTTGATCATTTCTCGATCTACTTCAACTCTTGTGCTCCCTTGTCACTACTATTAGCCTTTGGCCAATTTCCTTATCAAAATCACTATCTGCCTAGATGTCTTTGACACCATGTGTTAGACTTCACATTCTCCTCAAAACTGGACCAGATATCAATGGCCATGATTGACTTTTTTTCTCCTTGTTTCCACACTTCCAAGAGGCAAGTGTTGCCAATTACTTGTTCTTTGTGATCTAATCCCCACCCACTCAACATAATATCTTCAATTTGAATGTCAACTGAAGGAGGATTTGAATAATGGCCCTTGAAATTGAACTTGCTCAAAGGCTGCCCTAACAGAGTTTCACACTCATCCTAAGGAGGTTGCACCACTTACCATTCCCCACTATCTAACAAGTCTTGAATCTCATGCCTTAAATGATTACACCGATCAGTCACATGCCCGAAGTTCTAGTGATACTCACAATACTAGCCATTGTGAGGGTTCGAACCACTTCTCAGTGTTAGGGGTTTAAGCTTCATGATCCTTACTAGGTGATGGAACACCATAGATAATGGTGCCCCCAGCTCGGAGAAGGTTCTTTATAAGCTTTTAGGCTTAAGTTCTGGCTCTATCTGAGGTTCAATTATGAGTACGTATTGGAAGGAATTCATGACCTCCTCTTCACTGAAGTCGGGGCTGATCATGGATACCTAGTTTGGCGTGGTGTGTTATAGTTTGGTAGTGGATTTCTTTTGGTGTTGGGTTGGTCGGGGTTGGTTAGCTTTTCGGCATCGGTTAGGTCATGGATTTTATGTTTCATGCGGATGCAATTATCGGTATGATGTTTGGTTGCTTAGTAGAATTTGTAGTAAGTGTTTGGCTTATATCCAGGTGCGTTAGGGTTTGGTGGGTTTTTGAAGGTAGTGGGTTGGAGCAGGCCATTTTGTACTAGCCTTTCGAAGATTTTTTAGAGAGGCTATTTGAGATTGAAGAACCTCCTTGATTGCTGGACAACATTCACATCAAGAGTTCTGCTCCCTCTAGCATGACAGTTTGTTCTTGCACCAGTTTGGACATTCTTTATTTTGTCATTTTCGATTTCTTCAACTTGAAGTTTGGTGTCATATAAGTCTATGAACATCTTGAGATTCATCATCTGATGTCTCTCAACCCAAGCCAGTAGGAAACTTCAGACCACCGTATGAACTTGGTCCTTGTCATAAGGCTTGTTCTTCATCAACCTAACCTTATTCCTCCACCTGATTAAGAAATCAGATTAACATTCGTTGGGCTTTTTTTAGTGGACTCAAGATCTCTAAATAAAAATTCAAGATGAGTGTTATAATCATATTGCTTAACAAAAGAATTACACAAATCTCGCCATTTAGCTTTGACAGATCTTTCTAAGCTATGATACCAGTTCACAGCGGGTCCTTCGAAGGACAACAAAAATAGCTTCACAATTTGGGTCTTACTTAATTGAGTAGTCCCCATATGATAGCAACATATTATTTTAAATGGACCTCCGGACCACTAGTCCCATTGAACTTGTTCATCTCAGGCATTCTAAACTTGGCAAGCACCTTATCTTCACCAGTCAGGACCAACTCATCAAAGTCATAAGTGTGGTCCAAACCTTTAATTTCCAACATCCTTTACATCTAATCGAGCCTCGCACTCACAATTCAAGCCTCATAAGTAGTAAGAGCAGTCTCCTTCTTAGCTTGTTCACTCGTCAAAATTCAAAAAGTTTCGGGCCACTCACCTTCTAGTAGGGTTATTAGCATTAATAACGGTAGCAGCAGTAGCAGTGGCAGTTTCAACAGCAATAATAGTAATTGGATCATATAGCAAGGGGATTAGCTATTGTGGGGGCAGTTGGAGCATTCGATTGGCCTTAGTTTGCAACCATTCCATCCAAAAGTTATTGGAACTCCTCTTGATTCAATACCCCTTAGCTCATTAATAACAACATTCTTGAGGATCTCGAGATCCTGCTTGTTAGCTCTTTCATTAGCCATTCTAGTCGTTGATTCAGTCTCAATCACGGAAGGTTGACTCCTTGGTTTTTCAAGATACTCCAATACGGACTAGATCTTCAATGAAATTGGTATCTCTCTAGCCTACGACTCTCTTATCTTTTCCAATCCAAAGGAGAATCTATGGCTTCAAAATAGAGAGTTAGAGTGATGCATGATGCACGTGCAATGCACAAGATTAGAGGCTAGCAATAAAATCAAAGAGAAATCCCTCCGACCTTATTACTCCTACACATAGTTCAAGATGAGTCTATCTATCTTATGATTTTAGGTCTAGGCTTATTATCAAAAAGGGATAATAAGTACCGAACGCACATGCCAATAACTCTCAAAGCAATGTAAAATAGACAAAGTGATGTTTTCCAATATAAGAATAAAGCCTATATATCTTTGGTCCTAAAGCCTTACATCACATGTTTTGGGCCAAGGGCTTCCAAGATTTGGGCTTAAACTCTTATAAGGGAAAATATCTGTAATAGCAAGTATTGGGTACCTAGGGGAAATTTATACTATCATTACCATGGGCTCAATCTTGGGTAAGGATAAAAGCTTCCACAAGTAAAAAAATATCCTTTCTTTACTCGTCTCCCCACTCAAAGGTCCATGTGATGAAGCAAATTTACTTATTACTTATGCGTAATGGTTAGCTTTGTCGTAATTCTAAAATTCGAATAAAGTCGAAGAACTACTAATCGATGCCATCGATACTATAGGGACCAAAGTGCACAATGTGTGAAAATAGTGTAGTGATGCAAGAATATACTATTAAATGATAAAATTGAAAATAAGGATACGCTAGAATCAACTACTCTTATCCCTAGTAGAGTTGCCACCATGGATGGTGGTTTCGGGCATGCACCCAAGTGTCTCTAGCGACTACGACATTGCAAGGCTTTTCAACCTAATTAGGAACATGCTAACTAGTCATAGAGAGTAACATAGAGAAAGGGAGTTGCTACCAGGGTAATTCTCCATGGCACTTCTACTAATTGAGTGGCATACTAGATTCTATAAGAAAGCTTTGCCACATCTAGAGATGGATCCATAAGCCAACTTCCTTATTTGTGTATCTCTAGTTTCACTTTTACTATTTAATAGCCTATTGTAAGCGGCGGTTTCAGACGCACATCCAAGTGTCTTTAGCGACTATGGCACTGCAAGGCTTTTCAACTTAATCGGAAACACGCTAACTAGTCATAGAGACTATAGCAGAGATGGGAGTCGCCACCCGGGTAATTCACTAGGACACTCTTACTAATGAATGATATTTCTTGATTTCATAAGAAAGCTTACGTTACAAATCCATAAATGGATCCGGAAGCCAACTTCCATATTTGTGTATATTTATCTTTAATTTTATTGTTTAACGAGCTATTCTCTCTAAATGCAATAGTTATATATTACATATCAAGCACTACAACATGTGAGGTCCACTTGAGTCTAGCTTAATTTATTAAAACCCAACCCATACTCAAAGTTATTAACCTAACTTACTAATTATGTATAAAGCCCACCTAATCTAGCCCAATTACAAATTATGCTTGGATTTTCAACCTTTAAGCCTAATGGACTACTTTTTATGAAAAGGCCCAAATTAAGTGATCTTAGATCTAAATATGACCTAATTAATTTAATTAAAGCATGGCGAAGGTCCACTAAGTCTATGTTGATTTTAGAGTTTAAGCCTAATTACCATTAATTTACTTAATGGACTATAATTTTCATGTCAGGTCCAATTGTAAAGCCTATGTCTATATGTCCAATTTTAATTAGACAATTATACTGTCATATATTTAACATCCATAAAAAATAAGGAAAAAAATAAAATGTAGAAAGTAAATCTAGCTATTACAACCCGCCTACAACTAAGAAAATTGGAAAGAAAACCCCTAAAACTAAATTACAATATATAAAACCGCTAAAAATATATTAGAAACTAAAAAATTAGCCTAAAATCATGCACAACCTATCGGCTCAAGGTGCAGACCTGATCGGCTCAATGCAAAGCCAAATGAACTCTATATTGAGTCAATCGACTCTAGGGAACTTCGAGTGGTTTTCCTGCAATTTTCCTCGATTACTCACGCAGAGAGCCAATTTTCAGATGCACATAAGGTAAGAATTCAATTAGAATATGAAAACCCTAAAAAGGGATGTAAACCCTAATACTAAACTAATAGTAATCAAAGATGGAATTCTAAGGTAGATCCCAAATTTTAATTATACAAGCTTAAAATCTAGTGGGAATATATATCACTTATATATACTAGTCACATACAAGATCCAATAAAATTATATTATTAGATTCAAAACTCTATATGTTCTTAATATCATATTCAAGACCCAATAAAACCAGTAGATATATATTATCAGATTCAATGCCCAACAATTTATAAGCATGTTAATTCATAAGGAATCCTATTCTAATTGTTTAGAACACATAAAAAAAATAAACCAAAAAAAGACCTAATCATGTTTCTAAAATATAAAGTAAAAGAAAAAGTTTGTAAAGATGGGGATATTAATGGTCTTGATGTAAGGGAATCCTCAGGTTCACTGTTGGTTGTTGATTCTGCAAGTCTTAGGAGGTTAGTAAGTTGTTGAATCAAAGATTGGGAATCTAATTCTACTTTGGGTTTTAAGAAAAACTTCTATCATTCTTCATTGGGTTTCTTAATTTGGAGCTCTTTCTTAATGGCTTGCTAAAAGCGAATGTTGCTAACCTAGACCTCGGGTGTATCAATCTATTTATAATAATAAGGTTAGGAAACCCTAGGAAATATAGATAATTATTCAATTATTTGGAAAAAATGAATTGTGATTATCCATTCTCTTTATTAGATTATTATCAAATAAAAAAGAATTAAATGTTTTGTATTCAAATAATTATCATTAAAAAAAACTTAAAATCCTAATAATTTTCATAAATACCTTCTAGAAACTTATTTTCACAAACTTTTGACGTTTTAGGTCGAAAATATACATGAAATAGCGTCAAATTCGAAAAAACAGTCAATCAACTTGAGCAAAGCCAATCGGCTTTGTGTAGAGCTGATTGGCTCAAAGGGGCAAAAGTTTCAAAAATTTAGCGATTTAGTCCCTATACTTATGAAAACAACCGTTTTATCCCTTAAACTTTATTTTTTCTATCAATTCCCATTATCAGGTATTCGCACCTCCTCAATCCCCAAGACTCAAGAAAGACAGTAACTTTCATCATCGGGTTTTCCATAATTTCCTCAAATTTGGAAAATGGATACTGACACCTATTCCCTATAAATGAAACAAAAGTACTTCTATATATCAAGCACTATAATATGTGAGGTTCACTTAAGTCTAACACATTTTAGCCCAATTTCCATTCATGTGGTTAGCCTAAGTTAACTACTCAATTATGTATAAAGAGGCCCACCTAGTTTAACCCAATTATAAGTTATACTTTGTTTACCGAGTTTTTATCTTAAGTGGGCTACAATTTACATGCCAATGCCTAATTCAATTATCATATTCTAACTGGGTCAAATAATTAATTAGACATGGCAAAGTCCGCTGAGTCTAAATAGATTTTATAATTTAAGCCCAGTTTACCAATATATTAACCTAATAGGCAACAAATTACATGCCAAAGTCCAAACTTTAAACCCAAGTCTAAATCTCCATTTTATTGCATTCATGCAGCAAGTATTTGTCCATCCATTCACAAAACATAAAACAAAATAAAAACAAACTATAGAAAGTAGCAAAACTAAATTATTACAACCATTTCCTACAACTAAATAACTTAAAGATGACTAAAAGAAAAGTTAAAATCAACAAAAAAAGCAAGAATCCTCGAAATCAGTGAAATGGGACAGGTTTTGGATGAACAGCTGATTCGGCTACATCACAAAGCCGGTTAGCTCTACATATAGCCGATCGGCTGTGCATAGAGTCGATCGGCTTTAGATTCTATTTAGGCTAGATTTGCTTAGTTTTTGTGCTCCACTATAATATTCTCGATGTTCATGCATGAAAATAAGTAAAAGGTAGTTAGATCATGCATAATACACATAAACAAACTCATTTTAATGACAAAAAATAAGACTTATAGTAAATAAAGATATAAAATTCCTAAATCATGCATTTTGAATCAATTCATGCATAAGCTAAATTTAACCATTCAAGTACTTTAACCATTCAAGTACATTAACTATTACTAAAGAAAGATAGATTTAACATATTTGCCTACTTGTGTGACTTATGAATTTAAAATCCAAGAAAAGAAAGTTATCCGTTTCAAAATTCAGGAAACATAATCATAATAGAAACATGCAAAATCATGCTAAAACTTAATTCTAAACACATATAATATAAAAGATAATCATTGAAAGACAACTACATAAACGCTAACATGTTTCTAATAACATAGAAATTAAAGACAACAAAGAAATCAAAAAATAGAAGAGAGGTGATGATATGGCCTCAGATTATTACAGTATTATGTAGATCCTTGAGTCTCGGGTGATAAGGAGGAGGTTGAATCGAAAATAGGGTAGGAATCTAGAGTGTTTTAGAGTTTGTGTCTGATTTTGGGAATGTGTATTGTTGAAAACTTACGGTCGTTCTGCTGAAAATTGCCAACCCCTAAGTGCAGGGTTTTCTTTTCTATTTATAGGAAAAGATTAAGGAAACCTTAAAGACTTGGATATACATTCTTAAATTGTTTGATAAATATTAATGACATAGTCATTTAACAAATCCATTGGGAAGGTATGTTTCCCTTGATCTTTAAAAGCTTAAAAAGTGGCATTTCAATAGCTGATCCATCATGTTATCATAAAAGGAAAAAATATATAGGTGATTCATATCCAATAATCTTAATAAAATGAAAAATTTATTTTTGAACTTATCATAAGTATTAAATGATAAATATCGAATAAATCATGAAAAATCATTAAGTACTTGAATAATTATCAATAAAATATTCTATGAGACATATTTTTATTTATTTTGGCATTTTGAAGTGAAAAATACCCGAAAACAACGTTGAATTCCAAAATTAGAGCCAATTGGGACTATGTAAAGCCAACAGCTCTACACAGAGTCGACCAGCTTTGGGTATAGCGGATTCAGCTGTACGCCGAGCCCATTGGCTCTAGGTTGGAAATCTTTAAGAAATTTATAAATTAACCCCTAAACTTTAGAATTTGTATTTCACCTTGTAAACTTAATTTTTTTTATGAATTTAGTCTAAATTGATTTTATAAATTGATTTTTTATTCAATTATTCGCAACCCTAATTATGATTTGACTATCCTTAATTCCTCGAGACTCGAGAGAAGCAATAACTATCATCATTAAATTTTCCATAATTCCCTTGATATGTAGATCTGAAAAACGGGTGGTGACAGGCTCAATAATGATGTGATTATAAATCATCCAATTTAAAATGAAAAAATAAAATCTTTACTTTAATAACAAAACTTAAATTGTAAAATACCTAATTTTATTATAATAATAATAATAACAATAGTAATAATAATAATAATAATAATAATAATTATAATTATAATTATTATTATTATTATTATTATTATTATTGTTATTATTATTATTCATTTCGTAAGTGCGGGTGTTACAAGTCTACCACCCTTAAGGAGTTTCATCCTTAAAATTTTAGGATGAAATTTGAGAAAACTGTTCACATGCAAAAGTCACCACGCTTCCACTTCACTCCTGATCACAAACAATTAAAGTGCAAATCTAGTTGTTGTTTTTGCTCTTTTATGTTACTATTTCTTGCTAATATATCATTGGTGACAAAAACCTTACACAAAAATATCACTATCTCGATCACATAGTTTATTCTAATACTAAACATGTTATGAGCTACAATTTCAACAACATATTAGTTCTCTATTCACAAATACATAACATTCATGCACAAGATCTCTTTTTGTCATGATTACTCTATTTTCGTACTTTAATTTCCTTAACATACCTCAACTAGTGATTACCACCAGTTAAACCTCATTTCACTTATTTACGGATTCCACATCTAAAGTTAGCATACTTATAACTAACATGCTCCTATTTCATATTCCAATTGATATAATTACTTACATAAGTCTTCACAATTTGAGGGTCAAAACGATGATCTTCGCAAGTTCAGGACTAAATTGCAAACTTTTTTTAAAAATTTTGCTCTCTAGAGCCAATCAGCTCTACACAATGACGATTCGTGGTTTTCTTGATCCGATTTTATTAGCATTTTAACGTCCAAAATTCTATAAGGATTTTTATTGATAAATACGGGATTATATTTGATTTTATCAGAGATAATCTCTAAAAACTAAAAACATATTGATATGTTCGTAGGGTTTCCCAAACCCTAGCTCTATATTTACATATTTAACTCCTAGGTCTGGGGGAGCGAAGGATACCAATTCTAAGCTACAAATACACACATTGACTCTTAGAAACTTTTAGTAGTCAATACAGTTTTTGAGAAAAAAGTATAAAGAGTTGAGAAACTAAGAAAGAACTAAAAGAATTAGAGTTTTCTTGAAGAGAACGACATAAGCCTTTTCATATCCCAAGTGGCACTGGATCATCAACCGATCTTCGATTCATGCATCATCGTCTCTTAAGACTCGTAGAACAACCAACTACGGTGATAACCTGAGGGTTCCCCAACATCATCATCATCCATATCATCTCTCAAACCTGGTTTTTTTTTGCTTTCCTAGGAATATGATTAAGGTTATTTTGATTGAATTGTGTTATTTATATGATAAGAATGGTTTTTTTTGGATGATTGCATGTTATAATATTACTGAAAATTAAATTTGATAATAAGAATTTCTTAGGAATCGAATATGATATAGGACATATAGGGTTTTAATTCTTCTATTTTCTTAATTATTAATAACATGATTAAGATGTTAGATTATATCTGTAATTCTTTAATAATGTGATAGTTAAATGTTTTACAAATTGCATGATCAAAATATGATATTTAGTCGTTTCTTATTTACTACTAGTCTAGATTTTTTAGGATTTGCATGTTTTGTTTAGGGCTTTCTTAGTTGATTCTATGTTCTTTTTATATTTTCGATTTAATTTTACATGTTTTAATTGATTTCATGTTTCCTATGCATGTGCAATTGGCTCTAGAGCATCTGATCGAGGGAAGAACAGTCAAAAAATCGACTATTAAAGCCCTAGAGCCGATCGGCTCAGTGCAGAGCTAATTCGGCTTTGCATTGAGCCAATCGGCTCTGCACCCCAAAACCTTAAATTTTAGCCATTTATGAATTTTTGATGTATTTGTTAAGTTATTTACATTCTGTGCTTAGTTTTAGGTGTTTTTTTCTTTCCCTTTTTAGTTGTAGGCAGGTTGTAATAGTTAGGTTTATTTTCTGCACCTTTGTTTTGCTTATTTTTATTTACTGTATGATTAAATAAGTGTGTGATTGATTAACTAAAATGGGGCACATAGACTTAGGCCTAAAAATTGGATCTAGCATGAAAACCGTAGTCTATTAGCTTAATTAAGATGGTAATTGGGCCTTAATCTAAAATTCATGTAGACTTAATGGGCTTTGCCATGCTTAGTTAGGTTAGAATTATGCCATATTAGATTTAAAATCACTAAATTGGGCCTCTCTAAAAAAATAGTTAATTAGGCTTAACACGCTTGGTTATTCAAGCAAAACTTTTAATTAGGCTAGGCTATATGGGCCTTGTACATAATTAACTAGTAAATTAGGTTAATAATTTTAAGTATTGGGCTGGGTTTTAACAAGAAATGGCTACACTTAAATGGACCTCACATATTGTAGTGCTTAATTGTTTAGAAATATTATGTTGTATTTATAGGAAGTAGCTCGTTAAATACTAAAATTAAAGACAAATACACACAAATAAGGAAATCAGCTTTCGGATCTATCTCTGGATTTGTTATGTAAGCTTCCTTATAGAATCGAGAAACGTCACTCATTAGTAAAAGTGTCATGATTCCTCGAGTGCCGACTCCCATCTCTACGCTAGTCTCTGGGACTAGTGAGCGTGTTTCCAATTAGGTTGAAAAGCCTTGCAGTGCCGTAGTCGCTAAAGACACTTAGGTGCGCACCCGAAAGCGCCGCCCATATAAAAGTTACTCCCTTTCTCGAGTCTCGAGAGATTGAGGATGGACAAATCCAAGTTAGAGTTGATAACAATTGAATTAAAATTACTTTTCAAGAATCAATTCAAGACTCAATTGTTAGAAAAAATTAACTTTGAGGGATAAAATGATAGTTTTTGTAAGTTTAGGGACTAAATTGCTAAAATTTCAAACTTCTAGCCCACAAAGCCAATCAGCTCGGCATACATGCTAATCAGCTCCACACAGTATCAATTGGGTGATTTTCAAAATTGGACACTGTTTTATGCATGTTTTTTACTTAATACGTTGAAATTGGTAAAAAGAAGTTTCTAGAAGATATGTATGATAATTATTGAGACTTTAAACTATATTTAATGATTTAAAGATTTTATTTTATTGAATATTAATCTGATAATGGAAAAGCTAATCGATTTAAATAATTAAGTATTTATTTGCTCCTCTAAGATTTCCTAACCCTACTACTATAAATAGAATATGATATCCTAAGTCTAGAGTTAGCTACATTCATTAAGAAATAGACTAGCAACCTAGGAGAATTCACATATGTTCATTAAAGTATAGAGTTTTAGGAAACAGAAAGAGCAAGTCACTAAGAAAGAGCTTCAAATTAGGAAAGTATCTTTAGAATGACAAAAGATTTTCTAAAACCTAGACAATACTGGATTTTCATCCAATCTTCAATTTAACCGCCTCATCATCTTTAGAGACTCGCAGATTTGCATACAACAGTGACAACCTGAGGGCTCCTTAAATCCAATATCATCAGCATCCCCATCTTCACAAACTAGTTCTTTTATTTTATATTTTAGAAACATGATTAGGAATGGTTTTTTTAGTTATTAATGTATGATTCACGTGATTAGATTGGGTCTCCCTTGAAATAAGCGTAGTCCTCGACTCAATCAAGCATGATCCTTCAACCAATCAAACGTGGTCCTTTAATCAAGCGAGCATGGCCTCTACATCAAAGTCAAAAATTTACATCAGCTCAGTCTTACGAAATGTGGCTTCTATGGCTCAAAATCATATCCTTTTTATCGTATCCTTGATATTTATGCTTTATCTCAATTTATTTAAAGCTCTTTTGTATAAATCTCAATAAAGTAGGAGCAATTGTCAACATCCATTTTCCAGATCCAGATATTAAGGGATTATAGAAAACCTTATGATAAAAGTTACTTCCTTTCTCGAGTTTGGGAGATTGAGGACGTGTGAATCAGAGTCAGAGTTAAGAATAATTGAATTAAAATTACTTTGTTAGAATCAATTTAAACTCAATTGTCAAAAAAATTAACTTTGAGGGGTAAAACGATAGTTTTAATAAGTTCAGGGACTAAATTGCCAAAATTTCTTAAACTTTTTTCCCATAAAGTCAATATACTCTGCATCTAGCCAAATTGGCTCTACATAGAGCCGATTGGCTTAGCATAGAGCCGATTAGTTCTACATAGTGCTAATTGGCAGATTTTCGAAATTTGACATCATTTTATGCATGATTTTGACTTAAAATATCAAAATTGGTAAAAAAAGAAGAAGTTTCTAGAAGATATTTGCGATAATTATTGGAATTTTAAAACTATATTTAGTGATAATTATTTGAATTTTAATGATATTATTTTATTGAATATTAATCTGATAAAGGAAAAGATGATCGATTTAAATAATTAAGTATTTATCTGCTCCTTTAAGGTTTCCTAACCCTACAACTATAAATAGAATATAATATCCTAGGTCTAGGGTTAGCTACATTTATTAAGAAATAGACTAGCAACCTAGGAGAATACACAGATGTCTATTAAAGCATAGAGTTTTAGGAAACAGAAAGAGCAAGTGATGAGCATAGTTTTACACATATTTGCTTGCATATTTTTGCGTATGTTCTTAGCAATTATTATGCTTTTATTCCCAGATCACCCATGTTTTATGTTCTTTTGCATTTCAGGAACATTTATAGGACCATCATCGGTGTTTAAGCAATTATAGATCAATACGTGCGGAAACGGACGAGAATTCATCAAGATCGGACAAGAGTCCGCGTTGCACGCATTGAGCACGGCCTGAGTCAAGGCCGTGCTGACCATCACGGCCTAGACTCTGGCCGTGACCAACCATCAAAACTTAGTCTTCAAATCAATAGTTTGGGCACGGTTTCCGTAGCCATCACGGCCTTCAGCACGGCCCGTGGTAGCCAACACGGGGAGAAACACGGCCGTGGTGAAACCCTACTTGGTGAGATCCACAGTTTCAGCACGGCACGGCCTTGAACACGGCCGTGCTGAGTTAAATATATAAGAAAAAAATGAGCTTTTCTTAAGAGGAGAGGAGAAAGAGTGACATTGAGCCCTAGTGGCTGGTTCGGTTTCTGCACAATACTGAGTGCGAGAGAGAGTTGCAGTGAGTAAGAATCCCGGAATCGTAAGATTCCGAGTGCAAAATAGTAGTGGAGCAATTCAAGAGGCAGTTTGGGAGATTAATCAAAGTGTAGATCCAGATTTGGAGCTGTTCATCCAATTCGAGAGAAAAGGGTGTACATGTTTTATTTTCATTATTCTTTCATTGTAATTGATTTCCTAGATTGTTTTAAACATGAACATGTTTAGCTAGACTGATTTAATCCATTGGGATTTCTTTACTATGTTGGCTTGATATTATATTGTTGGATTGTTTGAGTTGGTTTTGTATTCTTCTTGTTTTCAGTATGAATAAGATTATGCATTATTCATGAGACGTTGTGAATTGTGATGTTTAGATTGCTTTATGAGATTGAGAAATCCGTTTGGCAATTGGAACTTTGAATAACAAGAACTGGTTAATAATCACTTAGAGATAAGGATAATTAACTAGCCGGATTAAGAATTAACAAAGCTTAATAGAGGCGGATTAAAGCTTAATGCTAATTTAAGAATCAATCGTTAGGAAGAGATTCCAACTTTAGGTTATTAGGTTTAGGAATTCGGTTATCTCGAGAGAGAAACCGAATTGATTAAGAATAAATCCACGGGTAGCATAATTAGACTCACCGATCCTTTATCTTTTGTTCGGATGCCAACTAGTTTAGATTCCCTTTGGGTTTGTCTTCTTGTCTTGATTATTTCACTTATCAATTACTCCTGCATCTCCCTTAGAACTTAGCTCGTAGTTAATAGTTAGTTTAGAATTTATTCATCATCCATTTTAGGTTAATATAACAAAGAACAAAGAAGTAACTCTGGGCTTTCGCTTTCCCGAGGAATACGACCTTGATACTCGCCATTAGTGCTAGACTGCATCGATAGGTACACTACCTTAGATTGTAGCTAACACGAGTAGCACACATCAGCAAGTCACTCAGAAAGAGTTTTAAATTAGGAAAGTATCTTTAGAATGATAAAAGATTTTCTAAACCTTAGACAACACTGGATTTTCTCCAATCTTCAATTCAACCGCCTCATCATCTCTAGAGACTCGCAGATCAGCATTCAATGGTGACAACTTGAGGGTTTCCTAAATCCAATATCATCAGCATCCTAATCTTATCTCAGGGGAAGTCTTGAAAATCAATAGAATCATCTACAAGCTTGATAAAAGGGACTGCAAATACTCGAGTAACCAAATATGCAAAAAGAGAACATAAGAAAATAAAGAAAAGTGTAAAAGAATAGAAAATGCTAAATTGAAAACCGGAAGGGGCGGCTTAGGCAAAAATAGAGTCTGCTAAGTTGAAAACCTGAAAGGGCGACTTAGATAAAAGTTAATACATTAGCCTACTAAATTGAAAATCCAAAAGGACAACTTAGGCAAAAGTTAAGGCGTAAAAGTAAGAAAAGAAAAGAGATTTGGCTGCTATATGCATGAGATTGTGTCAAAGTCAACTGTCATTGCACAAGTATCAATACAACTCCTAGGAAAAATTATTTAGTCCTTACATGCTTGAGTTATCTCTAGAATCATGCTTCCTGTGGTCATCATGACTTTTAGGTCTCTAATATGCATCATTATCTCGATCTCTTTCCAACGACCATTAGGCTCAATGCCACTTGCTTCATTTTTTGAGTTTTGATCATGTTTTTATCTCTTGTGCATGTTAAATCGGCTTGTAGGCAAGGGAGGATCGAGAAAACATGCAAAACCGGCTGTTACCAAGCCTTAGAGCCAATTAGCTCTATACAATGCCGATTCCACTATCCGTTGAGTGGATCGACTCTGCACCAATTTTGGCCCTATTTTCAGATTCTTTATGCAATATTAGGCAATTTTTATACACTGTAATTTAGTTTAGTCATTTTTCTTAAGTTTATTAGTTATAAGAAGGGTTGTAATAGTTAGATTTACTGCTTTCTTCATTTTATTTTATGTTTTACTTTATTTTGATAATGACAAATAACTGTTATATGACTGTTAACTAAAATTAGACATCTAGACTTAGGTCCTAAAACTTGGACTTTGGTATGCCATTTATAGTCCATTAAGTTAACATATTGGTAAATTTGGACTTAAATTAAAATCCAATTAGACTTAGTGGGCTTTGCCATATTTAGTTAATTAATCAACTCACTTAGAATAGGATCATTGAATCAGGTCTTGGCATGTAAGATGTAGTCCATTTAGGTTAAAAACTTGGTAATTAAAGCATAATGTTTAATTAGGCTAGACTAGGTGGTCTCTATACATAATTGGATGGATAATTAGGTTAATTATTTGATTGGGAATTAGGCTTAAAATAAGCTAGACCTAAGTGGATCTCACATACTGTAATGGATGCTTGTATAATATACATTGTCGCATTTATAGAGAATAGCCCATTAAAAAATAAAATTAAATATTAAGATACAAAAATAAGGAAGTTGGCTTCCGGATCCATCTCTACATGTGGCGAAGCTTCCTTATGGAATCTAGTATGCCACTCAATTAATAAAAGTGTCTCGGAGAATTAGTTAGCGTGTTCCTATTAGGTTGAAAAGCCTTGCAATGTCCTAGTCGCTAGAGACACTTGGGTGCGCCCCCGAAATCACTGGCCACAGAAACAAATAAGAATTTGAATAAATGAGTGTATAACCATTTATACAGCTATGTAAAATCATATTTATATGTGGAAAACTAAAAATTCCATCTTTTGTTCCTAATTTCTATATAATATAATAAGATTCTAAATCGCTTTTAAAATAATAACTTTAAAGAAAATAATTCAAGAAATCATAGGTACATAAATAATAGATGAAAGAAAATCACAATGTATAAGTTTATCCACTCACCTGGTATGCAGGAACCGAGTTGACTATACCCTTCATTAAATTCCGAATGACTTCCGAACTAACCTATAATTCATACATAAATGAAATTGAGAAATAAATTTAAATCGTATTTTGTAATAATTCTTAACTAAAATATAATATCAAATATATAAAATCTGATTCTAATTCTAATCTTATTTTTATATAATTTTATAAATTCTCTAATTATTTGAACTTTTTAGGACTATTAAAAATTTGACAGCATCTTCCCTATAAATCGAACTAATTCCCCCATAAAATGGGTCCATTTCCTGCTAAAAATACTTTTATAATCATGATCGCACAACACACCAAATACCCATTTAGAACCTCCAAAAGTTTAGCTCAACTTCCACCTAATCAGTCCAAGTAAATATTTCATACAGTCCAAACAATTATCATTGCATCATTCCAAGTTTTATCTCTTTAAGATAATTACTTTCAATTATTAACACTCATTTAACTTCGAAGCACTAATTGATAACCTTAGTGGTAAGATTTTCACGGACTTTCTTGATGCTCAACTTAACCATCCTGTCGACAATCATATTCTTAAATATCTCAAATCCTGGCACCTCAGTCTCAACTATTGTAATGAGTTTGGGCTCTCCAGAGTAAGTCTTGTACTCTTGGATAAATACATCTTTTAGAGTCTTACCCTTTGATTTGTCGTCATCTTCATCCTCATGGTAACCTAGCCAGTGTTGAGTTTTCTGACCTTTAAAGTCTAGTAGCTCTGCAATACCCTGCTCATTCTTTCTTAGACCCATTCCAGGCATGGAATCCATCTTTTTGAACATGCTGGCTACTTTAGGATCCATGTAATTCTCATAAAGAACAACAACTTGGAATCCAGTAGGGGCTTCCAGCTCTTTCATAACTTCTTGAATAGCTGAGACAACCTTACCACCTTCGATGTTAATGGTTACTATTTTGCCTTCATGAGGGAACTTGACCTTTTGATGCATAGTGGAAGGAACTCCTGCTAGGGAATGAGCCATGGGCTTCCCAATAACAGTGAAAAAGTTACTGGGATGTCTAGTACAATGAACTTTACCCAGCATTCAATTGGACATGTCTTTACCAGTACTGAGAATATTCCTTCCATGTCTTTTTTTGTTTCATCATAGGCTCCTATAACCATATCTGATGTTTTAGGTCTTTCCCAGTCATCCCCAACTTAGGGAGTATGCGAGAAGGATATACATTAATGGTAGACCCATCATCTACTATCACACATGGAGTCCTTTTCCCCTTGACCTCTACTGCTATATAAAGAGCCTTGTTGTGGTCTCTTCCCTCGAGTGGTAAGTCCTGTTCCAAGAATGTGATCATCCTAGTGGTCTTGTCAATTACCGTACTAATCATATCCTCATGGGTAGCTGATGTGCGTGGAATACACACATCTAAATGGAGTTTTCTAAGGCTAATTTTATGTACATTTGGATGTGAATTGGTCCCAACACTCACCCTATGCGTCTGTTTGTGTATATTAGGCCCAAAAGAAGCCAAAGAGTGATAAAGGGAAGAATTGGAGCAGAATTGGACATCAAAGTTGCCGAAACAAGTCAAGTTTGTGCATAAGGAAGCTGAACACGACCATATTGGTTTTAACACTGACCGTGTTCCCAACACGGGCACCAAAACGGCCATTTTGGGTGCATTTGACAACAGGAGAAAGATGCATTAAGGAGCACGACAACAGAGAGTAACTCAGCCATCAGCATGGGTCTGTGTTCCTAACATGGCTAAGAACACCAGACCGTGTTCCCAACACGGCCAGGAACACCAAACACGTGTTCCCAACACGGCCATGTTCGCGGTAGCTGGACGAATTAATTAAAAGAAAGAAAAGAGGAAAATGCAAAAGAATAGGGCAGAACATCCCAAACCTTAATTTTTCTCTCTCTAAGGGTTTTCTGAGTTAGAACCAAGGAAAAAGGACACTTGGAACAAGGTTTAAATCGGATTCCCTTCAGAGATTGAAGATTGGGCGAGGTTCGTTGATTGGTTTCAATTTGAGCAAGAGGAACAAGAATCAATTCAATTCGAGCAAGAGGAATTGAGGTTGTTTACTCTCATCCAAGGGTGTAATCGGGTTTCTTTACCTTTACTCATTGTTGTAATTGAATTCTTGGGGTTTTGATAATGAACATGTTTAGCTAGATTGATTAAATCCATTGGGATTTCTTTACTATGTTGGCTTAATATTATATTGTTGGATTGTTTGAGTTAGTTTTGTATTCTTCTTGCTTTTAGTATTAATAAGATAATGCATTATTCATGAGACGTTGTGAATTATGGTGTTTAGATTGCTTTATGTGATTGAGAAGTTCATTTGGTCATTGGAATTTTGAATAGCAAAAACTGGTTAATAATCACTTAGAGATAAGGATAATTAACTAGCCGGATTAAGAATTAACAAAGCTTAATAGAGGCGGACTAAAACTTAATGCTAATTTAAGAATCAATCGTTAGGAAGAGATTCCAACTTTAGGTTATTAGGTTTAAGAATTCGGTTATCGAGAGAGAGAAACCCAATTCAGTTAAGAATTCGTCCATGGGTAGCATAATTAGAATCATCAATCTTTTATCTTTTGTTTGATTGCCAACTAGTTTAGGTTCCCTTTGGGTTTGCTTTCTTGTCTTGGTTGTTTCATTTATCCATTTACTCCTACATCTCCCTTAGAACTTAGCTTGTAGCTATTAGTTAGTTTAGAAATTATTCATCATTCATTTTAGGTTAATATAAAAAAGAACAAAGGAGTAACTTTGGGCTTTCAATTTCCCGAGGAATACGACCTTGATACTCGCCATTAGTGCTAGACTGCATCGATAGGTACACTGCCTTAGATTGTAGCTAACACAAATAGCAGGTATAAAGTTTTTGGCGCCGTTGCCGGGGACTATTTGAAAACTAGAGTGAAATTTGCTATTTGTTAATTTAGCCATTTTTTTACTATTTTATGGTTTTTATTTATTTATTTATTTTTGTACATATCTATTTAGTTTAAGTTTATGATTCAGGTAGTGAATGATAAGGAGGTTCAATGCTAAATTCAAACTCTTTGTATGACACGTTGGAAAACGAGATCAGGAACCAAGAGAGTGCAAAAAATTGGGATACCTGTGCATCTTTAGAAGCTCGAGTGGAATCATTTTACAGGGCTACTGATCAACTCTCCACTCCTATCCTTTCATCTCAAGTTTTTTGTGAATTTTGTTATGGTTTACATTTGAGTAATGATTGTCCATTGTATAATGATATTGCTCATTGTTCTTATAACTATGAACAAGTGAATTATATGGGAAGTTGGCTAAATGACTCGTATGGAAGCACCTACAATCAAGAATGGAACACTCATTCACCTTCTGGATGGAGCTTAGATGGCCAAGAACCACCAGAATTTCAGCAACTATATCAGCAGCCTAATCTTGCACCTTCAACTCAAGATGAAGATTTAGTGTAAGAGGAGTTGATGATGAGGTTCATTGCAAGTATTGATGATAGATTCCAACAAACAGAGAGGGTACTTGAAAGTCAACAAGCCTCAATTGAGAACATAGAGCATCAAGTAGGCTTGATCTTCAAGTTACTAGCGGCAGAACAATGGGGAACTCCATCAAACGCTATTGAATCCAAGGAACATTTGAGCGCCATCACTTTGCGTGCAGGTGAGAACTTTTCTGGTTTATCTATTATGTTTGACGATAATACTTCTGTGTAGGATGATTTCTTGAACATGGAGATAGAACTAGAAAAGGAAGAGGCAAACATGATTCCTCTGAAAGACTATCAACAGGAATGTACAGTTGATGATACTGAGTTGCAGTTAGAGGAATTTTTGGTGGATTTTCCATAAGTCCCTTCGATAATGGACGATGAGCACGAGTTATCCAATGAAGAAGTCTTGGAGGAGCTTGAGTTTCTTCTGGCAAGTGAACCAAGCCAAGGATTGGAGAATACCATCGACATTCCTGAAGAAATTTCCCAACTGTCGATCCTTCCAATTGGTGAAACTCCAGCTTTCAAATTGGAAGAGCCCCTAGAGCATCAAGACTACGTGCAAATATATGAGGAGCGAGTTTTGCCCATCATACTGGCAGCTTGCTTGATCGTCGGGAAGAGGAATTTGACGATTAGTCCTCTAAGCGGATACTTGAAGCCATTTGCTCGGAAGAAAGATGGATGGTCATCAATTCCCACCGTTTGCTTTTCATCATGAGTCCAGCAAAGGAGACTCATCACATCAAAAAGAAGCACTTTTGGGAGGCACCCCAATTTTTATCTTTAATCTCTAATATTTTAACCTTTTATTTTGAAACATTTTATTAGTTTTAGTTTTCATATTTTATTTAATTTTTGTTTCAGTTTCGATTTTAATTCTTTATTTTATTATTTGCAGCCACTCCTCTACCACAGACTAGCGAGCGCCCTGATATCCCTAATAATGCACCTCTTTTCACTCTAGAGCCATAGTCAGGGTAGTATTAGCTCTTTTTCCTTTTTCATTTCTTATATTTTGTACACTGGGGACAGTGTGTCCTTCAAGTGTGGGGTGGTGATGTTTACATACACTTGTTTTCATGCTTTTATTGTTTTGTATATGAAATTTAAATCCTTTTCCAGTGTATATTTCGCATTTCATTTATCCCATCTTAGTTATTTGTTTATTCTTTGTGCAATTTTTTGTAAAATTTTGAAAGTTTTTCACTTTGTTTCGATGCTCTTACTGTTGACTTGATTTAGAATTCCTGTTTATGTCTATATAATCGGGTAAAACCGATAGTGTTCAGTCTTGCGGAAGGATGTAAGTTAATTAGTTTGAGTTTTGCAATAAGTTGCTTTAGTTTATTTAATTCTGTTTTGATGATTTTTGTTTGGATCCTACTCAAAAAGCACACTTGTGAGAAATTGAGCCTCAATTGTAAGCATACACTTTATATGCTTTTATTTATTTCTTGTTGAGAGTGCCAATTACCGTCTTTACTTTTAGAACTTGCTCGGTAATGCTTATGAGGGCCACAAGGAGAGTTTAACACTTTGGTATGATAGAGGCACTTAGGTTTTTCATTCTAGCTAAAGAGCCTTCATTCATTTATTGATTCTGTAGATAACCCCCTCTTTCACCATTTTTTTATCATATTTCATTACCACTTAGTTTTATTATGCTTTGGGTTATGATTTTGCATATGAGTTATTTTTATTAGGAATTTTTGTCTTGGGAATAGCATTGGAAACTTGTAGTAGCTTCCTTCAATCCATAAGAAATTCACTATATTATGTGAATGTTTCTTCCCTTATAAATTTAAAAAAAATAGAAAGAAAAAAAAAATAATAAGAAGAAGAATAAGAGGGAAGGGTGATGAAAAGAAAGAAAGTAAGTGAGCTAATTGTTTAATTGCTTTTGAGAGTTTACATTTTGACTTGATTCCTATTTCCCACTTGGACTACTGTTCATTGTTTATTCCTTGTGATTATTGTGGCTTGTGTGCAGGTCATTTATCTCATTGCAGAACACCATAGGTTCAACTCTTACCAAATTTACCTACCCCTACCTTATCCCCATTACAACCCTTATGAAGACCTCTTGACATGGTTGTTGACTCTCCATAAGTGGTAGGAGTAGGATTTAAGAGCAAACATATAGTAAGTAAGGCAGTATTTGATGCATTGAGCGATTAAACACTTTGAGTGATTTAGAGTGAATCTTGTGAAGAGTTGGTTCTGAATAAATTTTGTTGAGATAGTATTTTGTGAATCATTAGCATCTTGGTTGTGATACTTGAATTGATTGCTTCGTTTCTTTTTGCTTGACTTATGCTTGTTAAGAATATGTGCAGGGGCTCTCTAGCTTGTTTATCAGTTTAAGTGTTGTTCCTTAGTGGTTTATTTTTCTTATTTTACTTTTGATTGCTTGAGGACAAGCAATGAGCTAAGTGTGGGGTTATTTGATGTGCATGGAATACAAACATCTAAATGGAGTTTTTAAGGCTGATTTTATGTACATTTGGATGTGAATTGGTCCCAACACTCACCCTATGCGTTTGTTTATGTGCATTAGGTCCAAAAGAAGCCAAAGAGTGATAAAGGGAAGAATTGGAGCAGAATTGGACATCAAAGTTGCCGAAAAAAGTTAAGTTTGCGCATAAGGAAGCTGAATATGGCCATGTTGGTTTTAACACTAGCCGTGTTCCTAACACGGGCACCAAAACGGCCGTTTTGGGTGCATTTGACAACAGGAAAAAGATGCGTTAAGGAGCATGACCACAGAGAGTAACACGGCCATCGGCACGGGTCCGTGTTCCCAACACGGCCAGGAACACCAGACCGTGTTCCCAACACGGCCATTAACACGACCATGTTCGCAACAACTGGACAAATTAATTAAAAGAAAGAAAAGAGGGAAATGCAAAAGAACGGGGGAGGACGTCCCAAACCCTAATTTTTCTCTCTCTAAAGGTTTTCTGAGTTGGAACCAAGGAAAAAGGAGACTTAGACCAAGGTTTAAGTCGGATTCCCTTCAAAGATTGAAGATTAGGCGAGGTTCGTTGATTGGTTTCAATTTGAGCAAGAGGAACAAGAATCGATTCAATTCGAGCAAGAGGAATTAGGGCTGTTTACTCTCATCCAAGGGTGTAATCGGGTTTCTCTACCTTTACTCATTGTTGTAATTGAATTCTTGTGGGTTTTGATAATGAACATGTTTAGCTAGATTGATGAAATCCATTGGGATTTCTTTACTATGTTGGCTTAATATTATATTGTTGGATTGTTTGAGTTAGTTTTGTATTCTTCTTGCTTTTAGTATTAATAAGATAATGCATTATTCATGAGATGTTGTGAATTGTGGTGTTTAGATTACTTTATGTGATTGAGAAGTCCATTTGGCAATTGGAATTTTGAATAGCAAGAACTGGTTAATAATCACTTAGAGATAAGGATAATTAACTAGCCGGATTAAGAATTAACAAAGCTTAATAGAGGCGGATTAAAGCTCAATGCTAATTTAAGAATCAATCGTTAGGAAGAGATTCCAACTTTAGGTTATTAGGTTTAGGAATTCGGTTATCGAGAGAGAGAAACCGAATTCAGTTAAGAATTCGTCAACGGGTAGCATAATTGGAATCATCAGTCTTTTATCTTTTGTTTGATTGCCAACTAGTTTAGGTTCCCTTTGTGTTTGCTTTCTTGTCTTGGTTGTTTCATTTATCCATTTACTCCTGCATCTCCCTTAGAACTTAGCTTATAGCTATTAGTTAGTTTAGAAATTATTCATAATTCATTTTAGGTTAATATAACAAAGAACAAAGGAGTAACTCTGGGCTTTCACTTTCCCAAAGGAATACGACCTTGATACTCACCATTAGTGCTAGATTGCATCGATAGGTACACTGCCTTAGATTGTAGCTGCATAGATAGCAATCATCAGTAGCCACTCTGCTAATACTTATACTAGACAAGCCCTAGATTAAAGCTTTTTTATGATCTGATGAGTGCATCAACAGTTCCTAGATGTCAGTTGTCTTTTTTTCTTTCTTCAGTTATTCTAATAACCCATTATCCTCTTCAATAGCTTTCTTGACTTGCTTTATTTCTTGAATCCCCATGTCTTTACCTACTCTCTCGGCTTCTTTGTTAGAGATTTCGTCTGCCTAAATATCCTTTATCCCAGCGTCTTGGACCTCACACTCATCCTTAGAGCTGTATTAGATATCAGTGGCCATGACCGACTTCTTTTCTCCCTCCTTCTAAACCTCCAAAAGACAAGGCTCACAAGCTGCTTGCTCATTATCTGACCCCAACCGCTTGGCACAATATCTTCAATTCGAATATCGGCCGAAGTTGGCATCAAATAAGGACCCTTGAAATTACACTTGCCTGAAAGCTGCCCTAACAAGTCTTCACATTCATACTGAGGAAGTTGCTCAACTTGCCATTCCCCACGGTTAATCAAGTCTTGAACCTCGTGCTTGAGATGGTTGCCCTGGTCCATTACATGCCTGAATGCCTGGTAATAATCGCAATACTGACCATTGTGAGGTTTAAGACTACTCTTAGGCGATTAGGGCTTGAGTTTTCCCTCCATTTTAAGTGATGGAACACTACAGATAATGATGCCCCTAGCTCGGTGAAGGTTCTTTGTTTGCTATCTAGTATTGGCTCTGGCTTTGGCTTGGTTGAAAAGATATGTCTTCGAAAGAGTTCATGACTTCCTCTTTATTGAAGTCAAGGGTGATCATGGACACTTGGTTTGGTGGTGGTATATTGTTGTTGTTTGGGAGAGGGTTTCTTCTGGTACTGGGTTGGCTAGTCTTCTGACATCAATGAGGTCTTGAATTTCATGTTTCAGTCAGATGCAGTTGTTTGTCTAGTGGTCAGGTGCTTGGTGGAACTTGCAGTAGCTGTTAGGTTTGTAGCTAGGTGTATTTATGTTAGGTAGGTTTTTGAGGGTGGTTGGTTGGAGTGGATCTTTGAGAAAGGTTCCCTGAAGTTAGAGAACTTCCTCGATTGCTGGACAGCATTCACATCCAAAGTCCTACTCCTTCCAGCCTAATAATTTGGCCTTCTGCCAGTTTGCGCAGTCTTCATTTTGTCATTTTCAATTTCCTCGACTTGAAGCCCATCATCATACAGGTCCATGAAAGTCTTCGAGTTCATCATCTGAAGCCTTTCGACCCAACTAGGAAGAATATTTTGGAACACCCTACGAACTTGGTCCTTTTTAGAATGCTTGTTATCAACCTAGCCTTATTTCTCCACTTGGATAAGAAGTCGGGGAATTACTCATTCGCTTTCTGCTTAGTGGACTCAATATCTCTAATTGAGACTTCCAATTGAGTTTTATAGTCAAATTTCTTAACAAATGAATTATATAGATCATGCCATTTAGCTTTGGTGGATTTTTTTAGAGCATGATACCAGTTTACAACAGGTCCCTCTAGAGACAACATAAATAGTTTGACAATTTGGGTCCTACTTAGTCCCCATAACATACTACTTTAGATGAACCTTCAAATCACCAATCTCATTGAACTTGTTCATCTCAAGCATCATGAACTTTGCAAGCAACTTGTCTTCACCCATCTACACTAATTCCTTGAAATCATAGGTTGGGTCTAACCCTTTGAATTTTAGCATACCTTACATCTTGTCAAGCCTAGCGCTTAAGCCACTCACAACTTCATTAGTGGCAAGGACTGTCTCCCTTTTGGCTTGGTCCAACACATACTCGTCATAATTCTAGAAATTTCAAGGCACTCCCCTTCTAGCAGGGTCTTTAGTATTGGCATTGGCAACAACAGTTGCAGTAGTAGTCTCAGTTACAACTGCAATTGGGTCAATAGCAACAAGGGGATTAGCTGGTGCAATCGGAGTAGGAGGTGGGGCTTGATTCGCAGCCATCCCAGCCAAAAGTTGTTGGAGTTGCTCTTTCATTGGCCATTTCAAATGTAACTTCACTCTCGCTTGTGGAAGCTTGATGCTTGGCTTTTTAAGGAGCTCTAACACAGTCTGAATTCCCAGTGAGATTGGTATCCTCTCCAGCCTTTCACTATCTTGTCTCCTCCAACTCAAAGGAGTGTCTATATGGCTAAAAATAAAAGGGTTAGTATGATGCATGTAATGCATGAAATGCATGATACACGTGCTTTGCATAAAGACAGAAAAGAAAAAGGTTAGCACATGCATTAGTATACAAAGCATCCTTCCAATCTTATTACTCCTGCACATGGTTCATGGTGAGTTTTTTTCCCTAGATTTTGGGTCTCGGCTTTTTATCAACAGGGGAGGGGATAGTAGGCCTGAAGCGCATGCCATAAACTCTCAAAGTAGAATAAAGCAGACAAGTAGATATTTCCAATATAAGTATAAAGCCTGCATATTTTTGGCATGGGGCCTAATTCTACATATTCTTGGGGCAAGGCTTTTCAATATGTAGCCTAAAGTACTTACAAAGAGAAACATCTCAAATAGCAAGCAGTAGGATTCCTAAGGAAGATTACTACTATCGTTACCATGGGTTGAGTCTTAAGTAAGGGTAAAAGGCTCCCACAGGTAAAAAAATGTTCTTCCTTGGCTCATCTCCCCACTCAAGGGTCCATGCGAAGAAGGAAATTCACTTATTACTTATGAGTGATGGTTGGCCAGTATCACAGATCCAAAGTTCCTGTGGAACTAAAGTGCACATTGTGTAATTATGGTATAGTGATGCAAGAACCACTCGTTAAATAATAAAATTAAAGACAAACATACACTAGAATCAGCTTTTCTTATTCCCTAGTGGAGTCGCCACTGTGGGCGGCGGTTTCGGGCGCACACCCAAGTGTCTTTAGTGACTACGACACTGTGAGGCTTTTCAACCTAATCGGAAACACGCTAACTAGTCACAGAGACTAGTGTAGAGATAGGAGTCACCACCAAGGTAATTGACCAAGACAAATTTACTAATGAGTAACGTTTCTCGAGTCCATAAGGAAGCTTACATCATAAATCTAGAGATGGATCTGGAAGCCAATTTCCTTATTTGTGTATATTTGTCTTTAATATTATTTTTTAACGCGTTATTCCTTATAAATGCAATAGTTATTTATTACACATCAAGCACTATAACATCTGAGGTCCACCCGAGTCTAGGCCATTTTATTAAAACCCAATACATACTTAGAGTTATTAAACTAACTTACTAATTATGTAAAAAGCCATTTAGTCTAGCCTAATTACAAATTATGCTTAGAGTTTCAACCTTTAAGCCTAATGGACTACTTCTTATATAAAGGCCCAAATTATTAAGTGATCTTAGATCTAAATATGGCCTAATTAATTTAATTAAAGCACAGTAGAGGTCCAATAAGTCTATGTTGATTTTAGAGTTTAAGCCTAATTACCATTATTTTACTTAGTAGAATATAATTTTCATGCCACGTCCAATTTTAAAGCCTATGTCTATATGTCCAACTTTAATTAGACAATCATACAATCATATATTTATCATCCATCCAAAATAAGAAAAAAAATAAAGTGTAGAAAGTAAATCTAGCTATTAAAATCTGCCTACAACTAAGAAAATTGGAAGAAAACCTCTAAAACTAGGTTACAGTATATAAAATCGCCAAAAAATACATCAGAAACTCAAAAATTAGCCTAAAATCATGCATAGCCAATCAGCTCAACACAAATCCGAATCGGCTCTACATTGAGCCAATCAGCTCTGGGGGACTTCGGGTGGTTTTCCTGCAATTTTCCTCAATTACTCACGCTAGAGCACATGCATAAAAGGTAAAAATTCAATTATAATGTGTAAAATTAATATAAAAAATGAAATATAACATGAAAATCCTAAAATCCTAAAACTAGACTTACAGTAATCAAATATGAAATTAAGGCAGATCCTAAATTTTAATTATACAATCTTAAAATCTACTGGGAATATAAATCACTAATATTTACTGATCACATTCAAGATCCAATAAAATTATATTATCATATTCAAAACCTTATGTGGTCTTAATATCATATTCAAAATCCAATAAAACTAGTAGATTCATATTATCAAATTCAATGCCCAATAATTTATAAGCATGTTAATTCACAAGGAATCCTATTGTAATTGTTTAAAACACATAAAAGAAACAATAAACCAAAAGAAGACCTGATAATGTTTCTAAAACATAAAGTAAAAGAATCAGTTTGTAAAGATCGAGATGTTGATGTTGTTGATGTAGGGAAACTCTCAGGTTGTCACCATTGGTTATTATTCTACAAGTCTCAAAAGATGAGGAAGCTGTTGAATCAAAAATTGGTTGGGAATCCAGTTCTACTTTGGGCTTTCAGAAAAACTTTTATCGTTTGTCAATGGGTTGCCTAATTTGGAGATCTTTCTTAATGGCTTGCTAAAAGCTAATTCTTTGTATATATCAATGTTGTTAAAAAAGACTTTTGAGAAATATTGCTAACACTATACTTAGGGTATATCAATCCATTTATAGCAATAGGTTTAGAAAACCCTAGGAAATACAGATAATTATTCAATTATTTGAAGAAAATAAACTGTGATTATCCCTTTTCTTTATCAGATTAAATCAAATAAGAAGGATTAAATCTTTTATATTCAAATAATTATCATTAAAAATATTTACAAATTCCAACAATTATCATAAATACCTTTTAGAAAGTATTTTAACCAATTTTTAAAATTTTAGGTCGAAAATATATATAAAACAGCATCAAATTCGAAAAAAGGCCAGTCAGCACTGTGTCAAGCGAATCAGTTTTGCACAGAGCCGATTAGCTCAAAGGGGCAAAAGTTTCAAAAATATTGGCGATTCAGTCCCTGAACTTGTGAAAACTGTTGTTTTACCCCTCAAACTTTATTTTTCTGTCAATTGAGTCCAAATTGATTCTAAAAAAGTAATTTTAAATCTAATTATTCACATCCTTCACTTAGATTTGCCCCTCCTCAATTTTGGAGACATGAGAAAGGCAGTAACTTTCATCATCAAATTTTCTGTAATTCCCTCAACATCTAGATCCGAAAATTGGGTGCTGACAGTTGCCCTCAGTTTGTCAAAATTTATAAGCATGCATGTGATTAAATAAATTGAGACAATCAAGGATACGGGAAAAAGGATATCTTGATAAGTTGTAGAAGCCATGCCCTATAAGCTCAAATTGAGAAAGAAAATTTGATTTAATGTGGGGACCACGACCACTTGAGTTTAGGGACTTCGCCTACTGATTTTGGAACTACGCCTGTGGATTTGGGAACCATAATCGTCAATTTGGGGACCACGCCCGTTGATTTTACTTTTGGAGAGACTTTCCTTTAGCTATTTTAAGAGGTAATTTACCACTTCAGGTCAATTTGTAATTTTCCACTTTTGGGTGTTTTTGGTTAGACATTCTCGCCTCGGAGAGCGATCTGGCTTGATTGACATTCTTTGGAAGCTATACTGGTATTTGGCCCTCTCAAGGTCTAAAATGTAATTTTTATGGGTCAAGGATGAAATTTGTAATTTTTTGAGAGTTTCAACCTTGGGATGCAAACTAGCCTTCCATATGCCTTTTTAGAACTTATCTTGATACTTGGTCTATTTAAGGACTAAAATGTAATTTCAAATGGCCAGGGATCTAAAGGATATTTTTGTCCTCTTTAAGGCATATATACACCCCTCATATCCATTCACAAATCACTTTATCTTATTTTCACCTTTGTTTTCTCTCAAATCCTCTTTTGCTCTTTCTTCGATTTCTTAACCAATTCTTAACCAAATTTCGTCAAATCAATTTTAAAATGGCGGTCTCATCTTCTATATTCTTAGGACGCAATCTGATCGCACCTAATGGGATTTCTCACCACCGATTTCCCACTAGAATGACCTAGGGCTTGTAAAAGGAGAGAAGATTCCTCTCTTGGCAAATCGAACACTTATCGAGCTTTTTCAGCCGTCGAAGAGGTATTTTTCCAGCTTTATACTTTGTTTCTTATCACTTATACACTAGATACACGCGTTATTTGCTCAATATGCATGAAAAATTATGAAAATTCAAAGAAAATCACTGCCCTAATCCACAGAGCTGATTTGGCTCTACACAACCGATCGATTCTGCACAGTCCGAATCGGCCGTGCATGGTCCAAAAATGGGTTTTTGGGGCTTTTTAGTGTAAAAAAACAATAGATTAATTTCATACCTACTTGTTTGGAGTCTTTTTATGTGTGCATTGTGTTTAATACTTATGTTTGTGCTTTCCAAAGTGACATAATATCAATCTGGTAAGCCAAAAATCTCTACAAGGCCCGTGAGTGGTTTTGTCACGACCCCACCTGTGGGCCCGTGATCGGCACTAGGGAATGGGTAGGCTTAAGGCCACCGAAACCCATAGTAAGCCTGACACTCACTGACTTAAGCAAATCTCATATTAAATTTTACTATTATTAATGCCACAATTTACAGTAACATTAGATTTTACAAAACTAATTCGGTCTGCCAGAAGAATTTGGCGAGACCCGAAACTCAAAAAATTTACACTGATACAGCTACTATTACTACTACGGAGAATCTAAGGTTTTTACAATTTAACATACCAAGTCAAATACACCACCCGATGATGGAGTCGGGTTACTGATTAAGAGTCGCGGGAAGACTAACAGTCACGAATCTGAAAAATAAATAAATTGAGACTGTCAGTCTCGAGAGTGAGTTAAAATCAAATAATCTAGAGACTATTGCAGTCTTCACAGAAAGTATTAGTTATTCGAATCAATATATCAAACCCTGAACATAAACGCAAATCATAATATCATCATACCATAATAAAATAAATAAAAATATATTTTTACTTTTACGGGACGAGTGGCTCAGTAGAACCCTAACCCCAAATTCTAGTAGCCTTTTGGCTCTCTTAATCCAATAAGACTGGCGCCCAGAGAGCAATGCTCGACCAAGGACCTTACCTTCAGTCTGGTCACTTAAGTATCCAAATAAGCCGGCGCCGAGAGAGCAATGCTCGACAAAGGACCTTACCTCCGGCAATTTACTCAAATCAGCCCAGAGAGCCATGCTCGACCAGGGCAAAATTCATAATAATCTTATTACATGTCCATGATCATTACCGATGCGCATGCGGTCCTAATGTAACCCACCAGGTGGCATGTTCTACGAAAGCCACATTTCCCGAAACGCAATCATCACATTTAATAAATATCATTGTCTAATGAAATCATTCAACACATATCAAAATAAAAATTAAAAATTTAGGATAAGGCAATGTGCAATTCGTGTCGAAAAATAATAATATATGTATTATTATAACGTTACTAATAATAATATTTATATTATTTTCAATAATTAATAATCAAGTGAGATTTATTTATATTGCAATACTAATAATCATATTAAGCATAAATTTTTAAAATAGCATATTAAATTCAGACTTAGCAATAGTGCAACGATTAAGTGACTTTAACTCACAGATTTGGCGACCTCCTAGCTCTGCTCCGGTGCCTCGGTTGGAGCGAGCCGAACAGACAGGTCATCTAATCACGGAAAACAATTTATCAATAACGCTGAACAATTACAATTGACCCTAGGTCTAGATTCCTAGGACTGACTGTCTAAAAATCTCGACTCGGGAGAATTCTACCGAAAATCCGGCAGAATTTCTCTTAAAACACAGACGTTTACCCCCCGTAAAACGAGTTCAGGACCTACCTGAAAAACACTTCAAAGATCCAAAAATTCAAAACAACAGGAGTCGGGTCCCCAAACATAACTATTTTCCCGACTCCGCTACACAGCACAAAACACAAGGCAAGCAACCGACAGACAATTATTTTTGACTCACAAATATTATCAAATACTCAATACAAAACAATAAGCATATATTAAATCAAAGAATTCTTAAAATTAATGGGCGAGAGAAAATTACCGAGACGCTTGATCGCTCGGTCGACTCGCTTCTAGCCGCCGAAGTCCGATTGATGATCCGAACTCACCATTGGACTCGAAACGATGAGCTGATGACAATCCCTGCTTTCGATTTTTCGATTCAACACCCGATCATCCGGAGAGATTTTCGGACGATCTCGGCCGTCGATTCATAAACGAAGTCCGATCGCCACGAAACCGGTGCCATTGCGGAGCTTGAGCTGAGGAGAGTCGGGATATGTCCTCCGATCATCCATCCTTCGCCGGAGCTTGCCGGAAAAGCCGAAAAATGTGGCTGCCACCTACTTCGCCGGAACTCTCTCCTCCAGCCACCAAAACCAACGCCGTTGCCGCCAAAAGGAAGCTCTATTCGAGGGGAGCTGATCGCCACCGAGATCGACCGGAAAGGCTGCCGGAAACGGCTGGAACGGCCTTCAAAAGCCGTTGCCTCTCTTCGCGAGATTTCGCCGACGTTGCTAGTCTTCTTTGCCGACTCTGCCACTGCCACCCTCTGGTCCGTCCATGAAGGACACTGCCACAAAGACCGATCTCCTCTTTCCCCCGCCACTTTCTCTCTGCCCGACATCTCCTTCCTTCCTTTCTCTTCTTCCCTGATTCCTTTCCTTTCAATATCGACATTTGACCCTTGAACTTTTCCTTATTACAATTTGGTCCCTCAACTTTTTTAATTACTTACAATTTCGTCTAGCAAAATTTTAATTTAACCCCTAAACTTTCCTTTAGCTTTTTAATTAAGCCCCTAGCTAATTAATTTGGGCCAAATAAAATCATTGAAAATACATAATAACCTATATACCCCTGCCGACATTATTATTTACAAAAATACCAAACTTACAAATTTCCATTAAAACCCCATATTAATAAAATTATACTTTTAATCCTTATCCTAAAATAAATTTCCAATTAAATCCTAACACAATTAATTTAATTACTCAATTTACTAAATATTTTTCAACTTAACATTAAATACCACTAGCTAATTAAAATACCATTTTTTCCACAATTCTTTTATAAAAACACCCTTTATAAATTCTTCCATAATTCTCCAATATATAATTTTATTTATATATATATTACATATACATTTGAGAAAAATTAGAATAACCCAAAATTATAATTTATTCCTCAAATAATTTACTTAATTAATTTCTTAAAGATCCAACTAATTGGGTATAGAAAAATAACTCATTTAATTGTCTAATATTAAAATTTCCATTAAATCATTTCAAATTAAACCAAATAAAAATAAAGTAAAGCTAATTTAAATAAAAACCCATTTATTAATTATTATTAATATAATCATTATTAAGGGAAAAATTCCGGGTATTACAGGTTTGATGAGCTCCTAAGCTCAGTATAGGCTAGGATTGGTGACACCGGCTTCCATTGATTGCTGGCTACACTTCCGTTCGATACTGGGATGATGGATCACACCTCTGTATAGCACTGCTTGAGAGGTGGATGGACACCACCAACACCTTCCACACTCTAGTTGGTGAGCTGACTCTTTTCCAACTTTCATTTATAGCTATTATGCGGATAGATATCACAAGTACAACTGTACCTTTTGATGATGCAGTTCACGATCGGTGCTCTTATGTCCGGAAAGATTACATCATGGACTTGCTCAGGTTCTTGCCATCGTGCAAGAACACTAGTCGTATCGCATACTAGAGCATCCCTCTCCACTTTAGAGGCTTTGTGCCTCGGAACGCTTAAGAGGTGGATTAGATGGCCCGAGACTACATAGTGTATCTTTTTAGGACTATCTTGTTGAATGACTCAGGAAACTCACTGAACTTTCACTATCTAGCCCCTCTAAGGGATCTAGGCTAGGTCTCCTCCTATAATTGGGGGTCTATAGCTCTTGCTTATCTGTACTGCCAGATGAACATCATAGTCCATCAGAGTAAGAGAATTTGCAGCTTCTGGTAGGTTGTACATGTAAGTTCCACTCCATTTTCTTTCCTCCTTTTATATTTGTATCATGACTACTGACTTCAGTTTTGCAGGTCTGGGCCTTAGAAATTGGCCTTCTAGTGGGATCACAACCTATCTGCACATCACGAGCTTTTCCTCGTTTGAGTCGCTAGGGTCGAGTAAGAGTGTCCCTCTAGAGTAGGCGTAGGTCTATATGCATTTTATATGGATCAACTCCCTAACCTAGGACAAGGTAAGCAAAAATAATTAGTCATATTTGTAATTTATGTATAGTCACTTACCTTTCCAATTTACAGATTCAAAGTGATTGGCTGGGGGAATGTTGTCATTAAGATCCCTACATGCTTCTGCTGCTGACCTCAAGCATAGGAGGATCATATTGGCCGAACCTGCCTGTCGGGCATGGTACTTGGGCGAGAGGATCTATGGATGGGAACGAGGTCCTAATAGACATTGAGTCCCCTTGTCTCCACCCCTTTCCATGTTCTAGACAGTAGACCTAGCTAAGGAGGAGCTAGTGACATGCTTGGTGGGATATGATGAGTCCAAAGATCTCACCAGTCGTTCTTGAAGGACGGACTATACTTCCTTCATCCCTTAGCTACTAGGGACCGTGCCATTTGATGATGACACCATGGCCCAGGTATACTTTCTGACTAACTTTTTGAGTCTTTTATTTTCCTTAATTCTGCTTATTTATCTGATCGCCTTGTCTGTAGTTCATCCATCGTATCCTAGCTACTTTTGAGCTGATAAAGGGATGGTCTGCCTGACACTCCAGGCCCTCTCACATCTCGGGCTCCTCTACTAGTGCTGCCTCTAAAGCACCTACTGCGGCCACATCAAATGTGATTTCGGGGAGCATCCCATTCTTCCCTGATCCGATGGTCTTATATTGGAGTCCTCATGGTGTGATAGAGCATCGGCTCGCCATGGAGCACTGCCTTCCGCCGAAGTTCACTCCAAGTACTTGTACACATGTGAGTTACATTTGTCTCACATCTTTTTTTTAAAGATTAGTAACACATAATAGTAATCACACAGGTTCAGAAAGACCAATTTGATCATGTACACCGATTGGTCAGCGCTACGAGGAGGCAATCTTCGTCCTTAGAGAGGACTGGCGGATAAGAAATGATTTATGAAATGCAATATGTATGCATGTATGAATGTATTAGGTGCACTAACTAATCTCCTTTTGGATTTTCCTCAGAGAGACCATCAGAGCTTGCAAGGGCAGGTAGACGACTGACAACATTAGATTGATGCTCAGCAGCACAGGATTGATACTTTGTCGCTTCGGTTGTCTAACTTATGGACTCAAAGGATGGACACAGATTCAGATGATGGGATAGGGGATTCGAGAGAGAACTCCGACTTTTTATTTTTCTATCATTGCTTGTATTTCTACTCTTTACTTTTTTTTTTCTTTTGTAAACTTTAATCTTTTAGAGATATATAAAATTATGTACTTTTGGTGTTTAAACCCCTTTTTTGCTCATAATTTCTTCTCCATATTGCACATTTTGGACTTACACAGGATAGAGGCCTGAGAAAATAGCCGATTCAACTCTACAATTACAGAGTCCAAATAAAACACTGATTTTAGGCCTTTAAATACACATGAAGCTCTCACACTTCCTTATACGCAATTTTCTTCTTCTAAAGTCAAAAAAATACCAAAAGCCTACAAACCCTTCTCAAAACCCTAAGTAGTGATGATTGGATTAAGCTTGGAAAATTTCATCTTTTATCCTTTAAAGCCATGCAACATACCAAGCTTGATTGTGGGTTTCTTCATTCTGCTGTCAACTTTTGGTGTCCAAGAGACCATATTTTTAAATTCAATAGGCAAGAGCCGTACCCTATAATTTAATAGTTTTCTGCCATTCTTGGAGGCCGTATGGAATCCTCTCATCCAATTACTTTGCCAAGGCTTGATGACCCTTTTCCTAGCAAACTAGTGGAACTTTTTGACATGCCTCCAGCTGAAGTACTTTACCATTTTCTTGGTAAGCACATTACTCTTACTTCTCTAATCTCTTACTATGAGAAGAAAGAAAGAGGAATACCTCCTCGGATTCGGATGCTGGGCTTTTGCCTTTAAGCCCAATTTCTACTGATTTCTCCTTAGGTAGGGGGAGATATCAAGATTACTGGCATCATTGATCAAGTGAACCACGGAGCAGATCCTATACCCATCATTCTGGCTGAAACCATCATTGGGTTAGATATGCACAAAATACATCAACAATTTAAAGGCAGCCTCATTCTCTTACAGGTATACAATTAAATCTCTCTTTTCCTTTATTATTTTTGCTTTAACTTTTGCCTAAGCCACCCTTTCAGGTTTTTAACTTAGTATGCTTTTGTCTTAATTTTTGCCTCAGCCGACCTTTCGAGTTTTCAACTTAGTAGACTCTTTTTTTCTTTTCTATTTCATTTCCTTCTTCTTTTTCTTTCTTTTGCAGATTTGGTTGCATGAAAAGCTCTAGATACTGACCATCCCGAGGAACATCGAAAAATACGGGCCAAAGCATGTGCAAGTTCAATTAGTTATTACCTCGTGGGACCATAATAACTGGATTTCTTAGATGACGGGTATCCTAGATATGCTTATTCGCTGGTCCTGTCCCTGATGAAGAATCAGACATGTCATACTTAAGGTGTACGGTGATTGTGTGCCTTTTCCTGGATTGCGGGCATCCACCTTCTACACACCTTCAAGACTTTGCCGCTAGTATGGGCAGAAGTAATAGATTTTGAAATTCCCTCCTGAATTTGAAGGCTTCCCACTGATACAAGATTTCCTAGATAATATGGAGAGAGTATAGTCTTACTGAGACATAGAGCACAACCTTGACTTCAAAGGTGATATGATCATATATGATAATTACAAAGCTTGGATCGAGCTTCAGATTACCACTTCTCCTAGATATGCGAGGTTCAAGAGAACTTAAGAGCTAGCTGCTCATTCTAAATATGCAGATGCAGATGCAAAGAAGAGGAAAAGATGAAAATATACTCCTTTTTAGATCTCATTCATTTTTCTTAGTACTTTAGCTTAGTTTTAGTGCATAAGATAATAAACGGACATATATATATATTTGATAAGAATTATAAATAATTTATTCATTTAATAGAGGCCCAAATAGGTATGTTTTGATTTCTCATGATACAACTCATGTATCAGCCAGTCTTTTCAGATTTTTTAACTGATTATTTTTTCCCATTGCCCTAATTTTTACCTGACCAGCCTTTATTAGGTTTTCCAAATAGCAAGCTATTTTTTCTATATTTTTATATATACTATTTCTTGAGATGATCCAAGCTAATTGGCTCGGAGAACTCGTTTCCTTCTAGATCCGAGATCTTAGCGGCACCTTTAGGTAGGATTTTCTTTACCAAGTACGAGCCTTCTCAATTAGGTTTGAACTTCCCTCTTTGGTCAAACACAGTAGGTCTAGTGTGTTTCAATACTAAATCTCCAACTCTGATCTTTTCTGGCTTTATTTTCTTATTGAATGCCCTAGCTATGCATTTATGATACAACTGCATGTGATATAGGGCTTTCATTTTTCTTTCATCAACTAAAGCCAATTGTTGGTATCTCTGCTCAGCCCACTGGTATTCTGGTATTTCCACCTCCAATATAATTCTCAAAAACTTCAGTTCCAACTCAACTAGTAGGACTACTTCAGTCTCACAAACTAAAGAGTGCGGAGTCTGCCCGGTCGATGTTTACTTAGTTGTTCGATACACCCAAAGTGCAAAGGTAATCAAAACTACCAACCTTATGATTCTATATAATCTTTGAGAGTATTTTCTTTAAGTTCTTATTGGTTGCTTTTACTGCACCATTTGCGTGAGGTCTGTACGGAGAAGACCTGTGATGCTCGATCTTATATTCTGCTAACAAGTATGATGTTTCACTTATGAACTGCACCCCATTATCTATCACAACGTGATATGGGACTCCATATCCGCACTCCTTTCTATAAACCTAGCCATTTTTCTTACCCCCACAGTAATGGATGACTCAGCCTCAACCCACTTGGAAAAGTAGTCGATTGCCATTACTATGTATATCTGACCATTCGAATGAGCTTTTATCTCTCTGATGATGTCGATTCCCCAAGCTGCAAAAGGCCATAGGGATGTCAACTTATGTAACTCAGTTAGAGGTAAATGCCTTAGATTGTTGTAAAGCTAGCAATCACGACATTTCCTTACCAAAGCTATACAATCCTTTTCCATTGTTAACCAGTAATAACCTTGACATATAATCTTTATGCTTAACACTATGTGGTTCATATGAGCCCTACACACTCCTTTGTGCATCTCTTCCATCACTCCTTGCACTTCTGACTTAGTAACAAATCGCAGCTGGATGCCTAAAGTCATTCTTCTATAGAACACTCCTTCATGGCTAAGGTGATCTTTAGCCTATTCCCATAGCGCATATCTTTCTTTCGCAATTACTTCTTCGCGATATGCCCTGTCGTCTACAAACCTCTTCAAAGTATAGAACCATGGCTTTTCTTCTAGTTCCATTTGGACTTGTAATACCTAATTTTCTTGATAACAGGGTGCTCTTGACTTGACGATCACTAACGGCTTCATTGGAATTTGCGAGGGATTGTCCCACATTAATAAAAAGGTAGCTAGCACATCCACCATCTAGTTCTCATCTCGCAACAAATGTATGAATAGACTTTTAGAAAAATTACAAACCAAAGTCCTAAGGTAATTGACATATGGTTTTAATCTTTCTTCTTTCACATCTCATTCCTAAAATGGCTTGTTGGATCAGTAGCACAAGTCCCCGTAGACCATCAACTGCTTCGCTCCTGCCATCGCGGCTGCTTCTAATCTAAATAAATAGGCTTCGTACTTTGCCGTATTATTGGTCACTTTAAAATCCAATCTCTTAGCCATCGGTAGCATTTCTCCTTCTAGAGTAATCAGAACTACCCCTAAACCTGCACCTCTTGCATTTATAGCTCCATCGAAGTAGATTTTCCATTTTTGAGCTTTGATTGCCCCCGGACTCTCATCAGGGAACTCTATATCCCAAGGGTCATCTCCTTCAATCGCATTGTGAACTAAAGACTCTGCTACAACCCTACCCTTGACTACCTTCTTGGTGATGCACTCGATGTTGAATTCTATTAAGAGCATAAACCATCTAGCTAGGTTTCCTGTAAGAGACGGGCTTCGAACAAGTATTTCAGCGAGTCTATTTTTGAAATCACTTGCACCTTATAGGATTGGAAATAATGCCTCAACTTTCTTCCTAGCCCATGTCATGGCTAGACACGTCTTTTCTACGAGGTTATACTTCGACTTATAAGGCAAAAACTTCTTATTGAGATAATAGACTGCATGCTCCACGTCATCAGGCCTACATTGTGCTACCATCAGTCCTATGGCTTCCTTTTCCAAGGCTAAGTATAGAATCAATGGTTTTCCACCCTTCGATGGCTTTAACATTGGTGGCTCCATTAGAAACTCTTTGATCCTCTCAAAGGCTTTCTAATAGTGTTCATCCCATACAACAAGTTGATGTTTCCTCAAGATTTTGAATATAAGATCATAAACCATTGTGAGCTTGGAAATGAACCTGCTGATGTATTATAGTCATCCTAGAAATCCTCTGACCTCTGTCTCTATTTTTGGTGTTGGCATCTCTTGAACAACTTTTACCTTATTCAGATCAATCTCTATTCCCTATTGACTCACTATATGCCCTAGCAACATTCCTGACGTTACCCCAAATACGCTCTTCTTCATATTGAGGATCAAGTTATACCTTTCCACTCGTCCTAAGAATTTATCAAGAGCCTAGTTCCCTTGTTTCAGAATTGACCATCCTGTCATCCACATATACCTCTACCTCCTTATGCATCATGTTATGAAAAAAGTAGTGGCTGCTCTCTGATAAGTTGCCCCCGCATTCTTTAATCCAAAAGGCATAACCTTGTAGCAATATGTCCCCTACTTGGTGATGAATGAGGTCTTCAACTTGTCTACTATTACCATCACAATCTATTTGTACCTAGAGAAACCATCAGTGAAGGAATACATTGCACTTGAAGCATATGTCAATTATGATGTCTATGTGAGGAAGATTAAAGTCATCTTTAGGGCACGCCTTATTCAAGTCTCGATAATCCACACACATTCTTACTTTACCATTCTTCTTCGGAACCAGGATGATATTCGCTAACCATTCGGGATAATCGACCACGTCGAGGAAATCAACTTTTACCTACTTAGCAACTTCTTCCCGAATTTTCTTTGCCCATTTCAACCTTAGCCTTCTCATTTTCTACTTGATTGGCTTGATATGCGAATAGGTTGGGACATGGTGTAGATTGCTAACTTTCTATCTAACCATGGCATGTCGTCATAGGACCAAGAAAATTCCTCTTTCCTTTTTTCCATTATTTTTTCTAATCCTTTCCTTTCCTCAAGAGTTATATCATGAGCTCTCACAATTGTTCCTTGAATTTTTATTTGTGCCTGAATTAAATGAATCAATTAATATGGAATTAATGTCAAACATGCACAATGTCATGATTATCAAAATCCACACTACCATCAAGAAAAACATTGCACAAGTAAGCAAAATTACTATTCATATTATTGATTGTTGAGATAAAAGAAACATCGTCCTCATAAACATTGGACATTATTACATTATCATAAAATACATTAATGATATGCTCCTCTATCATGGTAGCTAACTCTTGTTGATTCAGCTTCTCAAGCAGAACTGCGAATTCTTCCAACTTCTGCTCCTCACCCTTGGTGGTAACCTTTTCATAAAGTTCCTTGATTCCCAACTCAACCATCCTATCGACAATCAGATTCTTAAATATCTCAAATTCTGGCATCTCAGTCCCAGCTATTGTAATAGGTTCAGGCTCTCTAGAGTAAGTTTGTACTCCTGGACAAATACGTCTTTTAGAGTCTTATCATTTTATTTGCCCTCATCTTCATCTCATGGTAACCCAACTCATGCCGAGTTTTCTGACCTTTAAAGTCTGGCAGCTCTGCAATACCCTACTAGTCTTTCCCTAGGCCCATTCTAAGCATGAATTCCATCTTTTTTAACATGCTGGCTACTTTAGGATCCATGTAGTCCTTGTAGAGAATAGCAACTTAGAGTCCATTAGGGGCTTTCAGCTCTTTCACAGCTTATTAAATAGACGAGACAAACTTACCACCTTCAGTGTTAATGGTTACTATTTCGCTTTCATGAGTTGACTTTTTGATGCACAGTGGAAGAACTCCTCCTAAGGTATGGAACCATGGCCTTCCCAATAACAGTGCAAAAGTTACTAGAATTTCTAGGACAATGCATTCCACCCAAGATTCAATTAGACCCGTCTTTACCAGTGCTGAGAATGTTCCTTATAACCATATCTAATGGTTTTAAGGCTTTCACAGTCATCCTCAACTTAGGGAGTAGGCGAGAAGGACATACATTGATGGCAGACCCATCATCTACCATCACGCATGGAGTCCTTTTCCTCTTGACCTCTACTGATATATAAAGAGCCTTGTTGTGGTCTCTTTCCTCGAGTGGTAAGTCCTCATCTGAGAAAGTGATTATCCCAGTGGTCTTATCAATTACCTTTCTAATCATTTCCTCAAGGGTAGCCACTGTGCTAATGCTTATACTAGACAAGGCTTGGATTAAAGCGTTTTTGTGATCTGATAAGTGCATTAAGAGTTCTTAGATGTCGATTGTCTTCTTTTCATTCTTCAGCTATTCTAATAACCCATTATCCCCTTCATGAGCTTTCTCAACCTGCTTTAGTTCTTAAACCCCCGTGTCTTTACCCATTGACTCGACTTCTTTGTCAGAGTCGTTGTCTGCCCAAATATCCTTTGCCCCGATGTCTTGGATCTCACACTCATCTCCACAGCTGTACCAGATATGAATGGTCATGACCGACTTCTTTTCCCCTCCTTCCAAACCTCCAAAAGATAAAGCTCACAAGTCGTTTGCTCATTGTATGACCCCCAACTGCTTAGCATAATATCCTTAATCCAAATATTGGCCAAAGGTGGCCTCAAATAATGAACCTTGAAATCAAACTTGCTCGAAGGCTGCCCTAACAGGTCTTCACATTCGTATCGAGGAAGTTGGTCAACTTGCCATTCTTCGCGGTTAATCAAGTCCTTAACCTCATGCTTGAGAAAGTTGCACTAGTCCATCACATGCCTGAAATCCTAGTGATATCACAATACTGACCATTGTGAGGTTTAGCATTATTCTTAAGCGATTAAGGCTTGAGTTTCTCGCTCCATTTTAGGTGATGGAATACCACGGTTAGTGATGCCCCAATTAGTGAAGGTTCTTTTTGCACTATCTGGTTTTGGTTTTATCTCTAGCTTGGGTGACTTCATTACCTTCTCTTCATTGAAGTCATGGATGATCATGGACACTTGGTTCAGTGGTGGTATTTGTCGTAGTTTAGTAGAAGGTTTCTTCTAGTACTGGGTTGATTTGGGTTGGTTAGTTTTCCAGCATCAAAAAGGTCTTAAATTTCATGTTTCAGTCGGATGCCATTATGTGTGTGGTGGCCAAGTACTTGGTAGAACTTGTACTAGGTGTTGGGTTTGTAGCCAAGTGCATTTGGGTTAAGTGGGTTTTTGAGGGTGGTTGGTTAGAGCATTGCCATTCTGTACTAACCTCTCAAAGATCTTTGAGAGAGGTTGCTTGAAGTTAGAGAAATTATTCAGTTGCTGGACAACATATACATCCAAAGTTCTGCTCCCTCTAGCCTAATAATTCCGCCTTTCGTCGGTTCTCACAGTTTTCCTTTTGTCATTTTCAATTTTCTTGACTTGAAACCCACCATCATACAAGTCCATGAAAGTCTTCGAGTTCATCATTTGAAGCCTTTCGACCCAACTTGCAATAGGCTAAAAAGTATCTAGGCTTAATACTTATACTAAAAAACATCGCCTTGTTTATATTGTCGATCATCAAATTATGCATTTTATAACAAAAAGATAACAAATCTTTAATTTCCAACTAAATAATTATTGAGTTTTATTTTTAATAACACCAATTTTAAGGATATATTACATAAGCGGTCATCAAATTTTACACTTTGTAATAAAAAGAGTACCAAATCTTAATTTTAAAAGATATATAGGTGGTACTTTTTTGTACCAAATTAAAAGTTTAGTGCTTTTTAGTTACAAAATACAAAATTTTAATTTGGTAACTATCCATGCAATTTATCCTTTAAGTGTATTGGAAAAATTCACTTATATTATTAAAATTAAAGTTTAGTAATTATTTAGTTATAAATTAAGAATTTGGTATCTTTTTGTTACATAGTATAAAATTTAATAACTGCTAATATAACTTACCCAGAAATAGATTAAGGCTAGGGATGCCCATGCTTTTCTAAACTCATATCGAGCAGGAATGTCTACCTATGCCAACTTGATGAAGCAACAAATAGTCAAGTATTTCGAGCTGTATTTGATAGGGGTGGCTGCCATATAGTGTTGGCAATTGGATGAAAAGGTCTGGGATGACTGAAAAGACATGGCCATAAAGTTTATTGGTCAATATGAGTACAACATGGAAGTAGAAGTCAGTACTCGAGATATGAAGTCCACTAGGCAGCTTCCAAATAAGACTACATCAGACTTCATCCTACGGCTTAGGAAAAAGGCTGCTTGAATGATTACCCAAGGTTTGGTTTACTATAAAGGGCTTGTTCCCTAACATCTATGATAAATTGGTAGCCTATCCAATCAAGGGCTTTGAAGATATGAGAGAATGTGCCTCTAATGTGGAGTTAGAGCTAAAATCAAGTGTAGGATCTTTCCCACAATCCTAAAAGAAAGTGCTTAAAAGTAGTATCAGAGCTTGCCAGATGGCTCTATATATTATTTTGCTACGCTTGTTGAACTATTCAGAGCTTGGTTCATCACTAGCATTCCTCTGAAGAAGAGGTCAAGTGATCTGAAAATGTGTATCTAGAGGCATGATTTTATGAAATTTTTAAAGGACTTTGTGGAAAGATTCAACAAAGAAGTTGTCCAAGTCGAAAAGCTCAATCAAGATACAACTATTGATGTAATGACCCACAATACTTGTATAAACAAGTTCAAGGACTCACTAATTGTCGACCCACCAGAGTCATATGTCGAGCTCATGGATCGAGCTCATAGTTTTATCAAACTGGATGAAGATTACAGAGTGGGAAGGAGATTCGATTATGATAATCAATCAAAAGGCAAATCTGACCAGCCTAAGTAAGGGTTCAGAGATGACAGAAGGAAGAGTGACTCAAGGAGCAGCAACAAAAAAAACTTTTTTCCTCTAAACACCTCAAGGACCAATATCATGATATGGGTTTAGAAGAAAAAGGGTGACAATCGATATCCGAACCCTATGAGGAAGGAGACTGCAGACTCGAGAAATAAGAACAAGTTTTGTAAGTTCTATAATGGTCATGGTCATGACACCAAGAACTGCATTCATCTCAAAAGGGTTAATGAAAGATTAATTTAGAGAGGCCATCTTAAGAGGTTTATTGTTGGGGAACAAGGTTGGTCTAGCAGAGATAGAGGTTTTGGAGGATCCAAAGGATCAAGAGATAAAGATCAGGAGAGGTCCCAAAAAAAAAGAGAAGGAGAAAGATGAAAACGTAATCTTTGACAGAGCTATGTTTATTCCTAAAAGCTCCAAGAGAAAGATGGGTCGGGTTATGATGGCCGAGCATAAGAAGCTCCCAGGTATAGTCTTCTCAAAAAAACATGGATAAGGGATTGAGATGCCTCATCAAGACGCCTTGGTAATCTCATAATTCATTGAGAACTACTAGGTAAGAAGGTTATTTATTGATCACGGAAGTACAGTCAACATCATGACTCTAGAGTGCTACAAGGCCATTGGGGGAGGAGTAATGAATCTAAAACCTTGCATGACACCACTTTTAGGCTTAGGTAGCCAACTAGTGCAACCTTTAAAAATTGCAGTATCATATTGTGGACCATTATGATGGTCATCTTATGATAAGTTGCACCTTTATTTTTAACAAAAGTAGCATGAACTCGATAGTAGAAAACCCCCCCACTAAGTGATAAAAGTTGTCTTAAGTTTATCCACCATTAACATCATTATCTGATTATACCTCGAGATTCAATCTATGAAGGAATACATGGCGTGCAAAGCAACACTATCCACCCGTAATCTATATATGGTAAGGGAAAATCATCCTTTGATGAAGCATTATTGAGGTCTCAGTAATCCACACATACGCTAACCTTCCCGTCCTATTTGTGTACTAAGACCACATTAGCCAGCTATGTTGGGTACTTCACTTTTTCCAAGAATTTGGCCTCTATCTATATCTGAATTTCCCCCTTAACTAGTTGAGCTATTATGGTCGAAGTCTACTTAGCTTTTGCTTGACTGGCTTAATATTGCAATAAATTGGGATTTTATGTTTATCTATTTCCCAGTCTACTCCAAGCATATCATCATAGGACCAAGCAAAGCACTTTTTTTTATTAATGTTTTTATTGTTCTCTCTTTATCTTTGAGAGTTAAATTGGAGCCTAATATGATTTATTTAGGAGATTTAGTTGTACCTAAATTTAATAGATGTCATGTCATGGAAATTATTGCTAAACATGTGTATATGATGATCATCAAAATGAAAATTACCATCAGAAAAAATGCAAAATAAGTAAGTAGAATTGATGTTCATATCATTAAATTTCATAGCAAGTTCATAAGCATTATCAAATAAATTAAGGACAAACTCGTCCTCAAAACATCAAAAATAGAGTTTTCAATAAATGTAGCCACATCAGTCTGCTAGTTAGCTCCTGGCATCGAGTCTTTTTCCATCTTGCCCTTTCCCTTATCGGCAACCTCGAACCTGGATTCGGCGACCAGCTTTCTTTCGCGGAGCATCTGAATCTTCTCCACCCTTATGGCCTTAAGCTCTTAAGTAAAGATTTCAAATTCGAGATGAGATTTCCCTTTCCCATCAACCTAGGGCTCAGGTTTTCCACCATAAGAAGATAAAGCCCTTTCTTTTACGAACTCAATAAACCTATTAGTGGGTGATTTTTCCTTTCTCAACTTTTTGGCAAGGGGTTCAGTGTTGTTCATCCCAATTGGAGCAGAGTTCTCTTTGATGCTCAGATTGTCCTATAAGATTACTCCTCCACGGCCTCTTCCTAGGCCAAATCCAAGGGTATGACCGATCTTCTTCATCATTCTCATGGCTAGAGTATCCCTCTCTCGGACTTGAGCAAGCAACCATTCACACCTATGTGGACAATATGATGGTTAAGACCAAAACCCATGAAGAGCATGCAAAGGCATTAAATAGATTGCTAGAGAGAGTTGAGTATAACAATCTTCAGCTTAATCTAAAGAAGTGAATCTTTAGGGTAACCTCTGGCAAGTTATTAGGAGTTTTAGTAAGTGAGCACAACATCATAGTAGATCCAGACGAGGTAGAAGATTCACAGAATGCCTTTACTGTCAACACCCATTTTCTAGATCTAGATATCGAGGGAATTATAGAAAATTGTATGATGAAAGTTACTGCCTTTCTCGAGTCTCGGGAGATTGAGGATGAGTGAATCCGAGTTAAGATTGAGGATAATCAAGTCAAAATTACTTTTCTAGAATCAATTTGGACTCAATTGTCAAGAAAAATGAAGTTTGAGGGTCAGAACGATAAATTTCATAAAATCAGAGACTAAATAACTAAATAGCAAAATTTTCACAAACTTCCCATAGTTAGAGCCAATCAACTCTGTGCATAGCCGATTGGCTCTAGATAGTGCCAATTAGTTGATTCTTAAAATTCGATGTCGTTTTATGCATGTTTCTTACTTAAAACGCTGAATTAATGAACATAAGTTTCTAGAAGTGATCTGTGACAATTATTGGATTTTTTAGTGATAATTATTTGAATATAAAAGATTTTATTTTATTTTATTAGATATTAATCTAATAAAAAAGGAAAGATAATCAATAATTTTTATTTTAAATAATTAACACTTATCTAATAATACATCTAGGATTTCTTAACCTTACTGCTATAAATAGAAAAATATATCCTAAGTCTAGGGTTAATGATATTCATTAAGAAATAGACTAACAACCTAGGAGAATTCACATACATTCGATTAAGTAGAGAGCTTTTTTGGTAACTAGAGAACAAAGTCATTAAGAAAGAACCTTAGATTAGGAAACATTTTTGTAGAACAATAAAAGATTTCTCAAACTTAAGCAGCATTGGATTCTCAACCGATCTTGGATTCAACAGCCTCATCATCTCTAGAGACTCGCAGATCAACAAACTATGGTGACAACTTGAGGGTTCCCCAGATCCAACATCATCAACATCATTTTCCCTTTCAACTGGTTCTTGTGTTTTTATAATTCTAGGAACATGATTAGGATATTTTTTTACTGTTTTCTATGTTTCACATTATTAGATTAGGGTTTCTTATGAATTAATATATTATTGATTATATTGGATTTTGAATATGATAATAATTTTGCCAATTAGGATTTTGAATCTAATTAGACACATGCATAAGATTAATGATTAGATTTATATTTTCAGTATGATTCAATAATTAAATATTTTTAATAGGATTACATGATTAATTTGCCATTTTTTTGTTTACTGTACTTTTAGTTGCTAGGATTTTTTTATTAGTTTTTAGGGTTTTGATCAATCGATTGATTTTTATTATTTTATTTTATTTCTTCCATACCTAATTGATTTTTACTCTCTGTGCATGTGAAATTCGGCTCTAGGGATGTGAGAAATATGTTGACGAATAAAATACATCTGCCTAGAACCCCTAGAGCCAATCGGCTCAACCCAGAGCCAATTGGCTCTACATGGAGCCAATCGGCTCTATGCCTTGTGCCGATCGACTGTGCAATATTTTCTCCTATTTTCTTTTTGGCTTTTGTCATGCTTTTGACGTATTTTGTAAACTATATTAGATTCTTAAGTTTTTCTTTTATAGTTTTAGTTGTAGGCTGGGTTATAATAGTTAGGTTTATTTTCTGCATCTTATTTTGTTTATTTTTCTTACTGTATGATTGATTAAGTATGTGTTATATGATTGATTAATTAAAACGGGCCACACAGACTTAGGGTTAAAATTGGACCCAATATGAAATTGTAGTCCATTAGGTTAAGTAGATGGTATATTGGGCCTAAATTTAAAATTCATACAGACTTAGTGGGTTTTGCGATGCTTTAATTGAATTAATTGGGCCATATTGGATTTAAGATCACTGAATTGGACATTTTCATAAAAAGTAGTCCATTAGGCTTAAATGTTGGAAATCTAAGCATAACTTGTAATTGGGCTAGACTAAGTGAGCTTTTTACATAGTTAAATAGTAAGTTAGGTTAATAACTTGAAGTATAGGCTAGGCTTAATAAAATGGGCTAGACTTAGGTGGACTTCACATATTGTAGTGCTTGATCTGTAGAAATATTATGCTGCATTTATAGGGAATAACCCGTTAAATAATAAAATTAAAGACAGATATACACAAATAAGGAAGTTGGTTTCCAGATCCATTTATGGATTTGTGATGTAAGCTTCCTTATGGAATCTAGAAACATCACTCATTAGTAAAAGTATCCCGGCTACCCAGGTAGCGACTCCCATCTCTACGCTAGTCTTTATGACTAGTTAGTATATTCTCGATTAGGTTGAAAAGTCTTGCAGTGCTGTAGTCACTAAAGACACTTGGATGCATGCCCAAAACCGCGGCCCACACCTACCAAAGACATATAAAGAGGTTCGAGGTTTCCTAGGAAGGGTATAATCCATTAGTCAGTTTATCGCCAAGCTCACATTGATACATTCTCTTATTTGTAAGCTACTAAAAAAAGATCAAAAGGTAGTTTGGAATGAATAGTGTCAAACTGCTTTTAATAGGATTAAAGAGTACCTAATGAACCCTCTAGTGTTGCGACCACCACAGCTTGAGCAAAATTTAATTTTATAAGTGGCGGTAGAAATAGAAGCCCTACAAGCAATATTGGTACAAGCATCTGAAGGCGGAGCTGAGCACGCCGGGTACTATATCAGTAAAAAGCTATTGTCTTATGAAGCTAGGTATAAAAAAGTTAAGAAAACATGCTTGGCAGTAGTGTGGTCTTCGAAGAAGCCGCGCACTACTTCTAGTCCTATCACATTGTAAAACCCATATCTTTGGAACAAATAATAATAATAATAATAATAATAATAATAATAATGATGGTAAAAGAAATTAGGTCTTTTAAAATTTAACTTATGTGATTGAAGTAAAGATTTTTACTTTTTGTTTTAAATTGGATGATTTATAATCATATCATTATGAGACATTTTTATTTTCAAAAGGATTTATAATGCTAGATAAGAAATAAAATAAAAGGATTGATTAAACTATATTTAATTAGTTTGATTTCCAAATAATTAACCAAATGGTTTATTAAAGTGTGATTTACTTTGTTTTATATATAAATGTAGCATTATACATTTTCTAATTTCAAATATATATTTATTAGCACATATTTAGATTTTAGTTCTTGAAAATAAATATAATAGATTAAATAAAATAACTCAGTTTATATATATATATATATATATATATATATATATATATAATTTAAGGGATTTTTATTAGTGTTATATAATAATATTTGAGTAATGAAAATTCTAGTGGACTTAATTTATCAATTAAAGAAGTAATTAGATTAAATTAACAATTAAGATATAAGTCGTTTTAATAATAAAAATTTCTTTTATTTAGCGGTTGATATGCAAAAACACTATGTTTGCTATTTTAGCAAAATAATAAACTGGGTTGGGGCAGTTTAGTAATTGTCGTATTAAGAACAAGTTAAAGTAGTAATTTTGTATTTTCTCAAATTGTAATTTAGCCCAAATATAATGAATCAAAAACAAGCTTAGGGGTTTAGAGAAAATTAACCAGGGGTAAATATAATAAAAAAATTAAAAAGAAGGATCTAGAGGAATGAGAGGGACGTAAAAGAAAAAAGAAAAAAAAAAAAGAAGAAAAGAAAGAAACAAAGAAAAAGTAGAAGCGAAAAGCTTCATTCTTCTTTCATGGCAAATGGAGTTTTAAGAGGAGCTAGAAGCTGAAACTTTAGGGTTATGGAGAGTGGAGGATGATGAGTAAAGTGGCAGTGTTAATTGGTGAAAATGGTGGCAATAATGTTGATAATGGGCAAAAACATAAAAAGCCGAAATTTTTTGCCTTAGTTGATGTTGATTTCAACCTCCAAATGCAGCGATCTTGGTGTCAATGGATTCCTTATCTTTTGGGCTTTCCATAGGCACCAAATTTGACAATTTTCATGAAGTGTGGTGGGAGAAATTGAAAAGAGAGAAAGTAAGTTACAATTCAGATTTTTAGTGATTTCAGCCAAATTCAACAGGTCTTGGATGATCTAACAACACCAACAGACTCCCCTCTCTGTAAGCTTTCAAACAAAACTGATTTTGTATCAATCGAACATCACTGAAAATTTAATACCCGAGAATATTTGATTATTTTAAAGATGATTAGTGATCTGAACGAGTCTCTAGATGTCCTCGGATCATCAATTGGACTTTGATGATTGATGACGCACCGATCGACGTTACATGCGTCTAAATAAATCTTGAATTGTCTAATTTTAGTTTATTAAAAAAAATTGAGATTAATGGATAATTATTAATTATAAATTATAATAACTGATGAAAAAATATTAATTAGTTCATATATTAAGACGTTAAGATTCTATTATTATTATTAACTTAAATAAATGACTTGTAATAACTTAGGTGGATAAAAGAAATTTCTATTAATCATGTTATAAATATTACCAATAATATGAGATAACTTGTTTAAATATATGATATATAGATTTCAAATATATGGTAAATTAAAAATAGTTATCCATGCTATTTGGTTATTCATATAGAAATCAAACTGGTTGGGTATTAAATCTAACAAAAATAAATAAACGAGTTATGATTGAAAATTGAGTATATACGTTTGATGGTAAATAATTGTTAATTTGATAATAAGTTATTATTACTATCAATATTATCAATTAGTGCTGCGAAGTTAAATGAGTGTGAAGGATTGAGAGTAATTATTTGAAGAAGATAAAATTTGAAATGATGCAATGATAAATGTTTGGACTGTATGAAATATTTAGTTGGACTGATTAGGTAGAAGTGGAGCTGAATTATTGGAGGTTCCGGATGGACATTTTGTGTGTTGTGCGATTATGATTATAGAAGTATTTTTAGTAGGAAATGAACCTGTTTTATAGGAGAATTAGTCCGATGATTTAAAGGGAAGATATTATCGAATTTTTAATAGTCCTAAACAGTTTAAATAATTAGAGAATTTATAAGATTACATAAGAATAAGATTAGAATTAGAATTAGAATTAGATTTTAGATATTATATATTATATATTAGTCAAGGATTATTAGGAAATACGATTTAAATTTATTTCTAAATCTCGTTTATGTATGAATTATAGGAATACGTGTTCGGAAGTCGTTCACAGAGAAAGGTTAGCAAAATTTAATGAAAGATATTGTCAATTCGGTTCCTGCATACCAGGTAAGTGGATAAACTTATACATTGTGAATTTTTTCATCTATTATTTATGTACCTATAATTTCTTGAATTGTTTTCTTTGAAGTTATTTATTCTAAAAGTGATTTAGAATCTTATTATATTATATAGAAATTAGGAACAAAAAATAGTATTTTTAGTTTTCCATATGTGAATATGATTTTATATAGGTGTATAAATAGTTATATATTCATTTATGTGACTTATGAGATCACACATTGGACATCGGGTTTAAACAAGATATAATGTTTTTAAGACAATGCTAAGTATGCATATAACCTTTAGAATGTATATTGAGTGGTTGCCTTTTAGGGCATATTTTCTATATGCGTATGATTAGGATTTGCACTTTGGACTTCCAGGTGAGATGTCTTTGCACCTAAAGTTGCCAAGGATCAATAGGATACATCCATGACTGTATATTAGTTTCTAATGAACTATTTATTTATTTCTTTATTTTTTTCTTGATTTTATATTAGACTTTAAAAATATTATCGATATTTTTCCTGATTGATTTGAGATATCGATATTGTTAACTTCAGATGTGAAATAGAATGCAGTTTTTGATATATAGTGAGATGGTTCTTTATTTATTTAGTTTAATAAAGTCTCATTTCTCTAGCTAGATTTATTTGATAAATATTTATATTCAGAATATTAGTAGAATTCTCTCCAGTAGGAAAATACTCAAGGATTATAATCGTATTATATAAATTTTATTTAAAATCCGTGTTTGTTGTGGGCGGCGGTTTCGGAGGCGCACCCAAGTGTTTCTAGCGACTACAACACTACAGGGTCTTTCAACCTAATAGGAACATGCTAACTAATCACAAAGATTAGCGCGAAGATGAGAGTCGCCACCTGGATAATTCTCCGAGACATTTTTATTAATTGAGTGGCGTACTAGATTCCATAAGGAAGCTTTGCCACATCTAGAGATGGATTCGGAAGTCAACTTTCTTATTTGGGTATCTTAGTCTTTAATTTTATTTTTTAATGGACTATTCTCTATAAATGCATCAGTTTATATTGTACAAGCATCCATTGTAGCATGTGTGGTCCACTTAGGTCTATCTCATTTTAAGCCAAATTCCCGATCAAATAATTAACCTAATTATCTATCCAATTATATATAAAGGCCCGCCTAGTCTAGCCCAATTACAAATAATTAACCTAATTATCTTACATGCCAAGACCTGATTCAGTGATCCTATTCTAACTGAGTTGATTAATTAACTAAACATGGCCAAGCCCACTAAGTCTAATTGGATTTTAATTTAAGTCCAAACTTACCATTATATTAACCTAATGGACTATAAATTGCATGCCAAAGTCCAAGTTTTAGGATCTAAGTCTAGACGTCCAATTTTAGTTAATAGTCATATAACAGTTATTTGCCATTATTAAAATGCAAAAATAAAATAAAATAAAAAAGAGCAGTAAATCTAACTATTACAACCCTTCCTACAACTAATAAACTTAAGAAAAATGACTAAACTAAGTTACGGTGTACAAAAATTGCTAAAATATTGCATAAAGAATCCGAAAATATGGTCAAAATTGGTGCAAAGCCGATCGGCTTAGTGTAGAGGCGAATTGAGAAACGGCAGAAATCAATGGATTCATGATAAGTTCCTCTACTGCATAGAGCCGATCAGCATTGCACAGAGCCAATTTGCTCTAGGGCTTGGTAACGGTTGGCTTTGCATCTTTTCTCGATCCTCCCTCGCCCACAAGCCGATTTAACATGCACAAGAGATAAAAATATGATTAAAACTCGAAAAATGAAGCAAGTGGCATACAAGCTAATGGTCAATGGAAGGAGATCGAGATAATGATACATATTGGAGACCTAAATGTCATGATGATCGCAGGAAGCATGGTTTTAAAGATAACTCAACCATGCAAGGACTGCATAATTTTTTTCTGGGGGCTGTACTGATACTTATGCAATGACAATTGACTTTGCCATAATCTCATGCAGATAGCAATCCAGTCTATTTTCTTTTCTTACTTTCACGTCTTAACTTTTGCCTAAGTTGCCTTTTTAGATTTTCATTTTAGGAGGTTAATGTCTTAACTTTTATCTATGTCGCCCCTTTAGGTTTTCAACTTAGTAGACTCTATTTTTGCCTAAGTCGTCCCTTCAGGTTTTCAACTTAGAATTTTCTCTTTTTTTATACTTTTCTTATTTTCTCTTATTTTCTTTTTTCTCTTTTTACAAAGTTAGTTACTCGAGTACTTACAGTCTCTTTGTCAAGCTTGCAGATGATTCTACTTATTTTCAGGACTTCCCTTAAGATTATATTTTTGGAGTGAAAGCTAAAAGACTCTAGTTTTGCCAATTTGAGCTTGATATCACGATTAATGGAGACTTAAATGCGATAAATTCTTGGGTTTTCCTAGAAGAAGCAAAAGTTGATTCTACTTCTATTTAGATCTCATAGATTCTACTTCTTATTTTATTTTTCTTTCTGGTAGCGCAAGCAATGAAAATTGATGCGTAAGTTTGATAATTTTAAAGTCTAATAAAATTTTGTTCATTCAATGAGGGCACAAACAAGTACATTTTCTATTTCTCATAATTCTACTCTTTTTATCAACTAGTCCAATTAAATTTGCTAGTTGAATATTTTTCTCTCACCTTTTATTTCTTTAGCTTTTACTTGACTAGCCTATATAGGTCCTCTAGTCAGTAGGATCTATCTTTCTATTTTTTTCAAAGATAGTATCTGACATAGTCCAGATTGACTTGTGAACTTATTGCCTCCGAGATTTGAACTCCTTTCAGCATCTTCGAGCATCATCTTTTCTTTCTTTGATATGAAAATTTTCCAGTTCGATCTAAATTTCTTTTTAGAGTCAATGTAATGAGCCTTGTATGTTTCAGTATTAGACCACGAATCTTTAATCTCTTCTAATCTTTGGAGGTCCTTGTTGTTCTCAAGGTTGTAATGTGATGAGTAATGAACTCGACCTTCTTACTTTGCCCCCAGTCTGGTTAATAATTCTATTACCTAGAGTTCAATCATGTGTATTAAATACTATTTCTTTTTCTTTTCTTTTCTGCTCTTTTGTTTTTTTTTTCTTTCTTATTCTCACTTTTTCCTCTCTTCAAGAGTTCTATTATGTGACATAGATATATCTAGGATTATCATTCAATATCCAAATTAAATAAATAAATTTGAATAGAATTAATGTTAAACATGCTCATATAATAATTATTGTCATGTAAAATACCATCAAGATAAATATTATAAAATAAGCAAAACGAGGTTATATCACTGATCCTAGCTAAAAGCAAAATCATTGTTCTAATCAACATCTGAATCTTGAGAAGCTTCATTATCTTCAGATGGCAGGTGTTCGATCTCTCTAGCTTGATATTTTTTCATGTTGTAACTAGCTCTAGCATTTTCAATTTCTTTTACTTGTAAGTCATCATCATACAAGTCCGCAAAGGTCTTGAGATTCATCATTTGTCGCTTTTCAACCCAAGATGAGAGAACATTTCGAATTACCATTCGGATTTGATCCTGTTCAAAAGGCTTGTTCTTCATTAACCCTGCTTTGTTTCTCCATCTAGTCAAGAAATCAGAAAAAGACTCATTAGGCTTTTACTTTATCAATTCTAGATCTCTTATAGAGACTTCTAGGTGAGTGATGTAGTCATATTGTTGCACAAAAGCATCATAAAGCCTTTTCCAATCAGACTTGATGGGCCTTTCTAATCCATGGTGCCAGTTCACAGCTAGCCCTTCTAATGAAAGTACAAATAGCTTAATAATTTGGGTCTTAGCCAAATGAGTAGTACTCATGACAGTAGCATATTGCTTCAGGTGCACCTTTGGATCTCCAGTTCCATTGAACTTTCGCATTTCAAGCATACGAAATTTGGGAGGTAACTTGTACTCTCCAATCCGCATCAATTCATCAAAATCAAAGGTTGAATCTAAACCTCGATCTTTCAGCATATCTTGCATCTTTGTCAAGCCTTTTAGTCAGACTCTGTAAAATCTCGAATCCCATAATGGCTTTTTACAGTAAGAGCAAATCTTTCTTAGCTTGTTCTAACATGTAGTCATCTAAGTTCCAAAGGTGCTCACCATGTGCTTCCACATCATGAGTAGCAGAAGTAGTAGTTGTAGAGGACGTAGCAGCCTTTGAATATTTTCTTTCTTAAAAATCTTAGCCAAAGCTTGCTAGAGTTCCTCTCGGATCATAATCCTTAGTTCAGCTATTATTGCAATCTTGATAGCATCAATGTCTTACTTGTGGGCTATCTTTGTTTCAACTTCTGAAGTGCTACTTCTTGGGCTCTTGTCTTGATTGCTAGTGAAATGGGCTCTCTTGATATCCATTCTTGTCTTATCTAAAACTAAGGATGATAATCTAAAATGGCTTCAAAACAGAGAGTTAGAATGATGCATGAGATGCATGATGCACGTGAGATGCATAAAGAAATTTATAAAGTACTATACAATCATCCTTCTCACCTTATTATTCCCACATATGGTTCATGGTGAGTCTTTCTCTCCTAGAATTTTGGGCTTGAGCTTATTATCAATAGGGGATAGTAGGCTTGACGTGTATGCCAAAAGCTCTCAAAGTAAATTAATCATCTATGTTCCCTAGTTAAAAAAATATAAACCTTGGAAGAAATTTCAAATTCTTTCACTAGTTTTTCCAAACTAGAGTAGGGTAAATTTAACTTGCAACTAATATACAGTTCGACCGGACATACTACTTTGAAGAACTTGAAAGAGTTAAGCATCGGGCTCTTAACTTATTGTCGCCTAAGATCATTGCTATAGATTAGTGTCTATGGCCTAGCCAGTGTAAAAAGGATTTTCAATAACTCAAAAACTTATGCATTGCAAACCCAATAAAAAATCAAACTTGCTTTCACTTTCATACTTCTCAAAATCAATTAAGAAAATTACATGCATGAGCCATCAGTGGTAAGTAGATACCATTATTTCTTAAATTTTATTAGGAACATAGGATAATGTTTTGATATATAGTCCTTCCAAAGAAATGGTATATAGTGATATGATCTTTTCCACCATAGGTTACATGATCTCTTAACAGATATATGTGTTCGCATAAACTTTGAAACATAGAAAGTTCATAAATATACATGCTGAAAGACATGACTCTACACAGCTTTCCATGAAGACAGTGGTGGAGTGTCGGATAACTTGTATGTACCACAATGCCCTCATATCTATAGGCTTTTATAGCATCTGCAAAGGCAACGGATTCGAGCTCATCCATTTCTCCTGGTGTGAGTTTTACAGACAAAGCTCCAATAATCCGGTTGAAGTTCTCTATCTTGGTGGTTCCAGGAATGGGGCATACATCATCTCCTTGGTAGTGGACCCAGGCGAGTGCTAGTTGTGATGGAGTGCATTGTTTCCTCACTGCAATTTTGTTAACACGCTCGAAAAGGTGTTTGTTATGCTCCAGATTTTCAGGTCGGAACCTGGGCAAATACTGCAACAATAGAAAATGCTTATTTGGGTAATAAATTAAGACCAACTCAAGAGCAAAATGAAATATCATGGTGACATAATTTCAGCAAAAGCATAACAAAACACTCATAAAAGAAATTTGCATGTAATCATGCTCATTCCCATTCATAAACATAAGATAACAATAGGATATTGCAAAATAATGGCAGAAAGGATGAGGCAGGTATCCTCCAATATGCCATTCTTTCATAAATGGCGATAATGTTCTTTATTGCATTCCAATGACAAAATAATCAACCTTAAGAATTTGTTTATTAAGACTGATGAAAGTACCCCTTCCTAAATTAAGCATGAATGAGTAATGAATTAAGCTCAATAAAAAGAAAAATATAGCTCAGAAAAAAGCAACAAATGATGGAGCTGAAACCTAAGGATATAAGTAGGTACTCGAATTTTAACAAGTTTGCATACTGTTGGTATAATTATTTCTAAAAAAGAGCTAATATGGACAATTTATAATTTCTTACTGACTTATTATATTTACTCAATCACAAATATTTACTAAATTCATATATCAAATTATAACTTTTAAAAATCTAAATATTTAATTATCAAATCTTAAGAAGTTCACATGCTGTTTTATAATTATATTTTTTAAATATCCAGACTCAAATGTTACTGGTTCAATATTTATATCTTTGAAAGATTGTATTTTTCCTTTCTATATTTAACTTGCTATAGTTCTTTTATAAATTATCAATAATTTCTTACATTGATTAAGAAAAAGTAAAAAATTATTTATTAATTTTGAAAAGTAGACCTTGTTAATATATATATAATTTTCTTATGAATTTGCGTTCTGGACTCATATGTTATATGACCTGCAAAACATTTCATAATACATGTAAGTAATATAAACTAATAAGTTAATAACTAAATAACAAATATTATTAATTACATAGAAATTAATGTAATAATAAAAAAAATAAAGTAATTGTAAGTATTTAAATGAGCATGATTTGGCTCTAAAGTTCATTATTTTTAGGCAAAATTCATTTAGAGGTCCCTGAAATAATCGTATTTATTTTATCGAGCCCTGTATATTTATGTATTTTATTAAGTCACTAATTTTTTTTTTTTTTACTTTATTGAGATTTTTCTGACATAAATGGTAGTATAGAACAAAATCAATTAATGCCGCCTAAGTTAAAAAAATCAACAGATCCATGTGGATATCCATGTCATTTTGTTTGTTTAGACCTTATAATTCATAACATCTCCAAATTATTTAATTCTTAATGAATAAGAAACTTAGTTCACTATCTAAGAATCTTCTCATTTCTTCTCTTTTACATAATTTTAACTTCTTAACTTGTGTTTACAATCATGGCTGTTGGTAGTAAAAAACATGTTTCAGGTAATTGTTGTTTAAGAAAAGAAACTTACTATTGAAGATGAAAGTCTAAAGATGCAATGTTATTCTGTAATGTAAATATTTATTCCATGAAAAATAATGATTGTTCAAAGAATTGAAAACTCATTTACAATAGTTAGGGCAATTATTTATAGTATTGAATTGTTGTCAGCGTGGCTTTTCTAGGCTGTCCGAGGCAATGATGCGATCTCGTCATTGTGTTAAGAAACCGTCATTCGTACTAGGCCATTTCCAATTGAGCCATTCGGTTGAAAGTCCTAAGAGATTACAAAAGGCCTTAAGATCATTCGGAGAATGAGTCACTACCCGATAAGATTGAGACATGTTCGAGAGTGAGGATGACGGTTTTGTAACTATTATGGAGAGCCTAAGTTTTCCCTACACTAAAATCAGAGATTTTATGTTTAAAAAGTTAAATATGAAAAAGAAAAATTTACGAAAGCACCCCTATTCGCTTACGTTATGATGCATAGCCTCGATTAGAGTAGATGAGTTTTTCTTAGCCTAATAATATTATCTTAACCAATTTTACTTTATACTTTTTTTATTCGTCAACCTTTTTCTTATCTTTTTAGCGTGTGAGGTGAGCAAATAAAGGAGTAACTTAAGGCAAAGCTATTTGAGTACCTTGACTATTCCTAGAAATGATGGATATTGGTACCTTTACTAGTCCTAGTCGGGAGGCACTTTGGTGCCATATGTTTTATCTTAGCATGTTTCAAGTCATCTTGCTATTTTTATTAGTCCTATTCTAGATGACAAATTTATTTTATTTTTAGCATTTAAGGTCAGCACATAATGAGATGCAGGAGCTTACTTTGGTAAGCGTTGTTTATTTTATATAGGCATGTGGGGTGATCATAACAATTACTAAGTCAAATTTTATCCTTTATTACATATAATATGTGTCCTAAAGCATAAAAGTAAACATAAGAAAAAGGAGGTGAGGAGAATAGAAAATCTAGAAACGGATTAAGGAGCTGTGTCCTAATGCTTTGACCTAATCGTATTTATTTCATCGAGCCATGTACATTTACTATGTTTTATTAAGTCCTTATATTTTGATTTTTACTTTATTGAGATTTTTTGACAGAAACGATAGAATGAAACAAATCAATTAACATCGCTTAAGTTAAAGATAATAACAATAAATAAACAGATCCATGTGGATATCCATGTCATTTTGTTTGTTTATGGAGAGTGCATTCAATTAAGATTTTTAATGACATTTATAGACTTTTTTTTAAGTGAATGACTTTTGTAGAGTTTATAGACTTTTAATGACTTTATAGAGTTTTTGAATTTATTAATGACTTTTATAGACTTTATTTTGGAAGACTTTTATAGAGTTTATGAATTTGGCAATGACTTTTATAGACTTTATTTTCAAAAATAACATTTATGACTTTTATAAACATTGAAAAATCTTATTGATTTTAATATACATAGTTTAATGTAATAAATTAATCTTTATTAAATGATAAAATAAAAATTTTAGAATAATCAATAAAAATGGATATCTTTAATTGATGTCTTTAATTAAAAAATCTAACTAATTCCATGTAACAAAACCTAAAATAATATTAGAAAAAAATTAATGTCATTATTATCCACATGCCCAACATCATTTCACATATTAGTAGATATAGTAGTCCACCATTAATTGGCAGTATTTCTTTGTTGCTCTTGAGTCTCGACAAATAATTCAAAATCCTCTTCTTGATTAACTAGTATAGTTGGAAATGATAAAGTTTCACTATCTGGTTCAACTGAACATTCATCTGAATGACACTCTTTTCGACGAAAGTTATCAGTCCTACACATGCCAACACTAACTCTGCTTGTGTGCTATATGGAAATGGAGGAGCTGTTATAAAAATTATAAACCACAATTTAAAGATATCAAATAATTTCTCAACTGTATTTCTCAAAGAAGTATGATGAAGATTGAATAACTCATTTGCATTTTCTGGTTGACGACCTTGATCGTGGAAATCTTGAAGATGATAGCGAACACCTTCAAAGGAGCTAAACACTGAAGTCGATTTGGAATTCCACGATTCACCAAAAAATACTTACTTAAAATATATATAATAAAAATATATGATAAAAAGATAAAAAAATACATTAAACAGTGAGAATAAATTGAAATTGCAATAAATAGATTGAGAGTACCTTGTGGCACTTTAAGTCCATTACTCCTTGATAGAGCATTATTTAATATTTTTGAGTCATGTGTAGATCCTTCCCATCCACTGAGCGCATATATGAATTTCAAATCAAAGTTACAAGCTGCTAAGATATTTTGTGAAATCATAATTTAGTAATAATTCATGTTAAATACATGCAAAACTATATAAAAAATAATAAAAAAATAAATATGTATCTAAAAAATGCTAAGAAAATAAAGCACGTGATACTCTTTTGATATAAAAAACATCTTCGTCCCTCAAGTAAAAAAAATACTAAATCAGAAGGTAGTTTTTTGAACTTTACCTAAAAAAGTTAGTATATGAGTTTATGGATATAAAGAAAAAAAGGACATGGATTCCTCCAAATTTGGACACATCAAATACTGTTATATATATATATATATATATATATATAAAATAACAACGTTAATATATAAATAAATAAATAAACAAAGAGGATTGATGCATATATATCTTTGAATAAGAAATTACCTTAAAGTAATCATCCCATACTTCATTCAGAATAGTAAATTTTTTGGTTACAAGGTCTCATCCAAATCTAGAGCTAGCAAAAAATTATAATAATTATTGTATCTTTATTTAAACCATTTCAAACGACTTAAATATTGAGAATAATTCTTATGATATCTAAGATTTTCATTCAAAGTCGAGAGTATCATTTTCTTAAGAGTTCCTTTACATATCAAGCCATTGGTATTGCACCAACTCCGATTCGCAGCATCAACCATGAGTTTCAGTAACTTGTTAGTTTCCTTAGCTGTCCAAATTTTATACTTCTCACCAACTCTTTCTATAATTTTTTCATTTTCTTGGTTTGTATTCCCCATTATAATATTACTACATTATACATACAATATATAACAAAAAAATATAAATAAGATAGATAGAAACACAATTGAGTAAGTAAACTAATAAAAAAATTCCAAATGCTATTAAAAAACTATTGGCATTTAAATGCTTTAAAAATATTTCATAAGCAATATACTATAATAATAGTAAACTAATGACATTCTTATTTGAATTTACATTAAATTTTAATTCATTCCAAGTATATGTTATTAATTGATTAGGTGATTGTACTACTCAAGATTAAGGCACCATACAAGTCTTCTTCTAAACAAAATAAAGGATAACTGTTTTTAGTATATCATAACTCAGACTTAGTCAATCTATATACTCGCAAAAATAATCCACATAGACATTGATATTACAAGATGTATATAATATTTTGAACCTTGTGTTCTAAATTTTGTTCCTAGATATAACATACTAATACAACCCAATAGCCTAAAAAAATTTCAAGTTACAAATACCCGTTATTTGATTATATTTTTTAAAATTCAAAAGAAAGACATCGCCGGAAGAAAAACAACTCATTTGAGCTACAGATCATGTGAGAACATATATGTTAATATCTTTTTAAAGACAAATCTTAAACAAATAAATCAAAGATACCACTAAAAATCTGTGGCTACATATATATTGAATTTGAGACCAAAGAAAAGAAATAACGAGAAATAAAAAAGTTGCAGACAAGGTGGTAAGAGGGAATACAAAGCACAAGCCACCCACCTAACAATTTTTATGAAATATTGGAAGGGAGTAGAATATATTTGAAAAGAAATATATATATACTAGTAATGCACATAAATATATTCATGCACAGAAGAAAACTCGGAAATAATGCAACTTGCAAACACGTGTGGCATTCTAAAATGATTATAATTGTATAACACATCATCCAAAGAGAATGAATTTATAACATAAAACAAGTACTAATCAATTTATTTAAATTCATAACCAAAAAAGAAACAATCATAACAGAATATTTCCCACAATATTTCCTTTCCTGCTTTACATATTCCAGCTTTATAAATATATTATGTTTCTAATCAAATTAGAAACTGCATTAGGAAAGAAAATTAAAATTTCGTGCTAAAAAAGTTAAAAGCACAACATTGTAGTGGATTCAAGGAGGCTTCAATTATGTATATTCACAAGTAAATGTCCAGAACATGTAATTAGTTCAACACCCATTAATTTTTTTTTTTTTACAAATATCACACAAAAACAATAATAAGAAGTCATATAATAATTTTGTAACTGCTCAAGAAAATCAATAAAGTTGTGCAGTAATGAGATAAAAAATAAAAACCAGATTATCGTTTTTTCTTCTTTTCTTCTCTTTTCAGCAAGGAATGACTTGCATGGAAAAGGTCTGTTCAAATATTGAGGTAAAATGAAAGAATTTTTTTTAAATTTTCTATTTATACTAACCTACAAAAGTCATTCAAAGTATATACAATTCTACTGTCTATAAAAATCCAAGACATAACCTTAACTCTTAACTTGTGTCTACAATTATGGCTGTTGGTAGTAAAAACACATTTCAGGTAATTGTTGTTTAAGAAAAAAAATTACTATTAAAGATGAAATTCTAAATGTTATTCTGTAATATAAATATTTATTCCACGAAAAATAAATGTTTGTTCAAAGAATTAAAAACCCATTTGCAATAGTTAGGGAAATTATTTATAGTATTGAGTGTTATCAACGTGGCTTTTATGGGCTGCTTCGAAGCGATAATGCAACCTCGTCATAATGTCAAGGAACCGTCCTTCATACTATACCATTTCCAAATGAGCTATTTGTTTGAGAGTCCTAGGAGATTACAAAAGCCTTAAGACCATTCAGAGAATGAGTTGCCACCCGATAAGATTGAGACATATTCGAGAGTGAGGATGATAGTTTTGTACCATTGCGGAGAGCACATGTTTCCCCAACCTAAATTTAGATATTTTAAGTTCGAAAAGTTAGGTACAAATAAAGAAAGTTTACAAAAGCACTTCTATTCGTCTAAGTTGCAACGCCTAGCCTCGACTAGAATAGATGAGCCTTTGCTTAGTCTAATAATATTATCTTAAGCAATTTTACTTTATATTCTTTTTATTGATCAACCTTTTTTTATCTTTTTAGCATGTGAGTTAAGCAAATAAGAGAGTAGCCTAAGGCAAAGGTATTTGAGTACCTTGACTATTCCTAGAAAGGACGCATATTGGTACCTTCACTAGTCCTAGCCGGGAAGGACTTTAGTGCCATATGTTCTACCCTTGCATGCTTCAAGTCATTTTTCTATTTTTATTAGTCCTATTCTAGATGACATATTTATTTTAACTTTAGCATTTGAGGTGAACATATAGCGAGACATGGGAGCTTATTTTCATAAGCTTTGTTTATTTTATATAGGCATGTGAGATGATCACAATAAATACTAAGTCAAATTTTATCCTTTATTACATATGAGGTGTGTCCTAAAGCATAAAAGTAAATACACAAAGAAGGAGGTGAGGAGAATATAAAATCTAGAAATATATTATGGATAATCAGGAAAAATTAGGGGGACCTAAAAAAACACCGACCTTAACAGCCTTAATACAAATTAATAAATAAACTTTAATCCTAGCTAGGGGGATCTGTCCAATTTTCAGAAGGATTCCTCTAAAATATTAATCTTGCATTTTAGGGGTTAACGCTTTAAATAATTATATAATAAAAATTATAATTAGAATAAACAAAATATGGTGTAAATAAATAGAGGCAGAATAAAAATAAATAAATGCAGTAATTAAATAAGGCATTAAATAAAATAAAATAAACTTAATTAATCTCTAGCCTCTTCACAAGGGTGACTTCCCACGGTATGAGCTAAACTCGCGCGGGGTTGGGCCTTTCAGGATGCACAGGGACTAAATGACATCGTTCTGGGATGCCTAGCTCCTTATTTTGAAGAAATGAGTATGAACCCGCACGAGTATAGGCTCCACTCGAGCGAGGATAGTCCTTTAATAACAACAGAAAATAAAAATGATGTCATTTCCATCTAAAATACATCGCTAGGGTTCATTTGGCTACTGGATCCATATGAGCAGAAGGTGACTTCATGCAGGCTCATTTTTCCGGAACCTAGAACTCACTAAATGACATAATTATGGGGGAAAATGACATCATTTTAGGCTTAGGACTCGTTGACCTAGGGCACGGAGGGGTGACCTTGCATGAGCTTGGCTCAAGTCCTACAAGCCTCGAAACGACATTATACAAAGCTAAACACGTTAGCATAAGTGTAGTACCCAAGACTTTCTTTTATTAATAATAATATTAGTAATAGTTAATAAATGAGTTTTTATTTAAATTATTTTACTTTATTTTTATTTGATTTAATTGGAATGATTTAAATAGAATTTTAATGCTAGACAACATAAGGGAGTTATTTTGTATATCTAATTTGTTTGATTTTTAAAAAATTAGTTAAAGTAAATTCTTTAGAAAATGGATTATATTTTTGGTCATTCAGTTTTCCACAATATGAATGTATAAATTTATTTATATATTTCAAAGTGATGAAAGAATTAGTAAAGAATATTTTATAAAGAATTATTGGGGAAATGACATTTTAATTAGCTAGTGGTGTTAATTTTAATTGGAAAATATTAGCAAATTAATAAATTAAATTAATTGTGTGTTAGGATTAAATTGAAAATTTATCTTGGAATAAGGATTTAAAATATAATTTTATTAATATGGGTTTAATGAATATTTGTATGTTTGGTATTTTTATAATTAAATATGTCGGTAAGGGTATTTTGATAATTTTATATTTAAAATCAAGGGTAAATAAGTAATTATATATTTTCAATAATTCTAATTTAGCCCAAATTAAATAGTTAGGGGCTTAATTGAAAAGCTAAAGAAAAGTTTAAGAATTAATCGGAAGTTTTGTAGGGCGAAATTGTTAGTAATTAAAAATATCGAGGGACTAATTGGTAAATAAGAAAAATTTAGGGACCAAAAGTCGATATAGAGAAGAAAGAAAAGAAAAGGAAAGAAATGGAAGAAGAAGATAGCGTCGAGCAAGAAGGAAGAGGGAGAGAGGAGGAGTTGCCCGTCCGTCGAGCTCGAGGCACGGTGCCGGTAGCTGGCAGAAGAGCAGGCGCCGAAGCAAGCAGCGCAGTTAAGAGAAAAAAAAAGAGAGAAGAGAGGAGGCATCGGCTGTCAACGTCATGCGTGGCATTTGTGGCAGCTTTGACGGCTGAGTCGGGTGGCAATCGACTCCCCTTTTCCTAAGCTTCATTTTGGCGGTGGTGGTGTCGCATTTGGTGACCGGAGTTGGTAGTTGCAGTGAAGAGAGAAAATGGGGGACAAATGGAGTTTTTGGCTTTTCTGGCGAGCTCCTGCAAGGGTTGACCGATCAGAGAACATATCCGAACTCTCCTCAGCTCAAGCTTTCCAATGGCACTGGTTTCGTGGCGATCGGACTCCCTTTGAAAATCGACGGCCGAGATAGTCTGTAAATCTCTTCGGATGATCGGGGGTCGAATCGGAAGATCGGATGCTGGGATCGTCATCAGCGTGTTGTTTCGAGTCCGTTGGTGCATTCGGATCGTCGATCAAACTCCGGCGGCTAGAGGCGAGTCGACCGAGCGATCAAGTGCCTCGGTAATTCTCTGGCCCGTTGATTTTACAATTCATTGATAAAATTTATGTGTTTAATTTGTGTTGAATTTTAGAAAAGTTATGTAAGGTTTATTAGTTAAAATAAATAATTGTATCGGACTGTCTGCCAATAGTCGTGATTGTGTTGTGTTGTGGAGTTGAGAAAATTAATGCAGTTTTGGTGACCCGACTCCCATTAAGTTATCGCTGTATATTTGAAGTATTTTCTGGAAGGTCTTGAATCCGTTATATGGAGGATAAATGTCCATAATTTAGGGGAGGTTCTGCCAGATTTTCGGTAGAATTTATCTGAGTCGAAAATTTTTAGACAGCTAGTCCTAGGAGTCTAAGCATAGGTTTAATTATCAAATGTTTTACTTTCTCTGATTAAATTATTCTCGTGATTAGATAAATTCGTCAGTTCGGCTCGCTCCACCCGAGGCATCGGAGCAGAGCTAGGAGGTCGTCAAAACTATGAGTTAAAGTCATATATCTGCTTATGTGTGTCATACTAAGATTTTTTTACATAATATCTCTAATTAAATGATTAATACTTTAATTATTTATTTATTTATTATTTATATATGTTTCATTTCTGCATTATGGCTATTGTGCTTGCATGTTGACTAGGGATGAGAAGGTAGTAAAACATGCCACCTGATGGGTTGCATCAGGACCGCGTGCGCACCGGTATGAATTTTGAGTCAGGTAATAGGAGAATGGTTTAGGGTTTGCCCTGGTCGAGTTTAACTCTCTAGGTTGAGTAGAGTGATTTACCGGAGTAAAGGCTCCTGGTCGAGCATTGCTCTCTAGGCGTCGGCTTAGTTGGAAAGCTAAGTGTCCAGACTGGATTTAAGGACCCTGGTCGAGCTTCGCTCTCTGGGCGCCAGTCCTGTTGGAAATGAGAGAGCCGAAAGGCTGAGACTGTTTAGCAATGGGAATTAGGGTTCTACTGAAGTACTCCGTCCCATGGTATGTGAAATTTATTTTTATTTAAGCATGGCGTGATGCGTATATTTTAGCATGACTTAATGTTTATTTTAAATTAAACAAATGTGTTATTGAAGTGTTTATAATTATTTTTGGATATATGATCTTAACTCACTCTCGAGACTGACAGTCTCAATTTAACTGTTTTTCAGGTATGGTTAGTTTCTCTGCAGTATTTTTCATCTAGCAGCCCGATTCCTTCATCTTCGGGTTAATGTAATTGATATACTATTAGTATGTTGACTTTTATAATTCTAGAATCTCCACAGTAGAAATTTCAGATTTATCATTTTGAAATTTCACGTAAATTTTGGTTTTGTCTATTCATGCTGACAGTCCACATTCTAAATATGTAGAACCTGATGGTTAAGGTTGATTATAGATCAGTGCTATTAGATTGAGATTTGATAAAGTTAGTGTTTGGTCAGGCTTACTACAGGATTCGGTAGCCTTACGCCTACCCATTCCCTAGTGCCGGTCACGGGCCCACAGATCGAGTCATGACAATAAGCTTAAAAAAACACAGGATGACGGGTTCAAGGCTGACCTTGCACGAGGTTAACACATCTAGAAGCTAAAAATGACAGAAATAAAAAGAATGAAACAAAAGAAGATACAATAAACATAAAAATGATTATGAAATCAAAATGACAAGTAGATTTTGGCCCTCAGGTGGCTGCCTTTTGAATTTTGAAGCAGAAGTAAATGGATTTTGGAAAAAGAGGAGTTTAATTGAGAAATCTTAAAGGAATTGCTAAACAAAACAACAAAAATTGACCTTTTATTTTCTTCCTCGCAAAAAACTAATGTTTGACTCTATTTTTTTTCTTTATCTTTCTTTTTTGGCTTTTTCCTCTATTTTTTTTTAAAGAAAATGACCATTAAATTTCTCAATTAACTCTCCCACTAGCCCTTGTCTTTGTGGAGAATGGATTTTATTTATAGAAAGACTTTTTAGTCTTAAAAATTAGGTTAGAAAGTGTTTTCCCATTCATTTTGCTCTATTAGATGGGCGGCATGTCATTGAGGGAGAATTTTGTCCAGATTGATCGTGCACAGGTATAAAGCTAGTCTAACTACACACATGGTTATGTTGGATTCGTGCGGGGCCTGAGTTAGAGGCCCATGCCCCCAGGTTGTGCTCTAGCCACCCAGGGTTTGGTTAGACTCGTGCTTTGTTCATGTTGAACCCACATAAGCTCAGACTGGACCCGTGCAAGCTCAAATTATGGACTTGGGCTTTTTGACCTTTCTTCTAGTCTTTGAGCAACTCTTTTGGGGTTTTGGGTCCAAAGCGTCCTTTTCTCCTTTTGATTATTAGCCAGTTAAATTGTCCCATCATCAAGCTTTATGTAACTCTGAATCTCAATATTTCATGATAATAGTTTTATTTGAAAATATTTTTATCATGTAACAAGTTTGGGGATTCTAATTTAGGACTTAGGATTAAGGAATCCAAATAGCTTAAATGTTGTAGTTCAGAGTTTTATTAGGTTTATTTTTCCTAATCAATTATTTATGTGTCAAAAATAAATAAAATCATCGAATTTTGCTTCACTTGGCGCATCTATAACCAAGAGTATATGATGTGTGCTAAGTCAAGTAAGACTATGACCTAAGGCAGTGTACCTATCAGTGGAGTATAGCTAACGGCGAGTACCAAATGTCGTATTCCCCAAAGAATGTGTGAACCTAAATCTACTCAATCTTCTCTGTTATCTAATCATAGAAAATAAATGGTGTTAATGAATAATTCCTAAATTAACTAATAGCTACTCTAATTGTTGTTGAACTACGTATACTAGGGAATGATTAATTCAAGTAAAGGAATAACCCTTTGGGAATTCTTGTCTCTAAGGAATGGAAACTAAAGGTGGAATTGATTGATTAAATCCAATTTCCGTGGGAAAATCTCTACACAATTAATGCCTTTCTCAAGGACACTAACATCTTAACTTAGATTAATTAGGTTGAAATCTCTTCCTAACTCTAATTACCCAAATTAGCATTATGTACTATTTAACACTATTGAGAGTTGTTAATTCTCAATCCGGTAGAACGAACACCCTATCTCTAGGCGAATTCAATTCTAGGTTGCAAGGGACAATCCAAACCTAAACGTCTTTCTCAAGATCATTCAAATTTAAAAAATCATTCAACAAGATATGAAGAACAAATCAATAAATACTTCCATTGCAAACCAATATTGACAATCAATACATTCAATTCAAAATTGAAGTACAAAAATCCCTAGATAAAGAACCCCAATGGGTTAATAAGTTTAGCTAATCATGTTCATAATCACAACCAACAAAAATTCAATTACAAAAAAATGACTAAAGGTAGAGGAACCCAAATACACCCTTGGATGAGAGTAAATAGCTCCAATTCCTCGTGCCCAATTTTGGATCGATTCTTGTTCCTCTTACTCGGATTGAAACCAATCGACAATCCTCGCCAATCTTTGATCTTCAAAGAGAATCCAAGTGAAACCTTGATCCAAGTCTCCTTTTCTCTTAGTTTCAACTAAGAAAACCCTTGGACAGAGAAAAAGATGAGTTTTGGACGTCCTAACCCCAGCTGCCCTCCTTTTCCTCTTTTCTTTATTTTTAAATGAATTTGACCAGCTACCATGAACACGGCCGTGTTGATGCCCGTGTTCCCAACATGTTCTGGTGTTGATGCCCGTGTTACTCTCTATGGCCGTGCTCCCTAAAAACCTTTTTTCCTTTGGTGTTTGTTGCATCCAACACGGCCGTGTTGGTGGCTGTGTTGGGAACACGGCCAGTGTTGAATCCAACACAGCCATGTTAACCATCCTCATGGGCATACTTAGCTTGTCTCGGCAGCTTTGACGTCCAATTATGCTCCAATTCTTCCCTTTATCATACTTTGACTTCTTTTGGACCTAATGCACACAAACAGACACATAGGATGAGTGTTGGGACCAATTCACATCCAAATATACATAAAATCAATCTTAAAAATCCCATTTAGATGTGTGTATTTTACGCACATCAAATAACCCCACACTTAGCTCATTGCTTATCCTCAAGCAATCAAAAGTAAAATAAGGAAAATAAACCACTAAAGAACAATACTTAAACTGACAAACAAGCTAGGGAGCTCCTGCACATATCCTTAACAAGCGTAAGTCAAACAAGAAGAAATGAAGCAATCAATTCAAGTATCACAACCAAGATGCCAATAATTCGCAAAGCACTGTCTCAATAAAATTATTCAGAACCAACTCCTCACCAGATTCACTCTAAATCACTCAAAGTGTTTAAAGGGTAGTGTTTAATCGCTCAATGCATCAACTACTACCTTACTTACTATATGCTTGCTCTTAAATCCTACTCCTACCACTTATGGAGATTCAATAACCATGTCAAGAGGTCTTTATAAAGGTTGTAATGAGGATTAGGTAGGGGTAGGTAAATTTGGTTAGAGTTGAACCTATGGTGTTCTGCAATGAAATACATGACCTGCACACAAGCCACAATGATCACAAGGGGTAAACAATGGACAGTAGTCGAAGGTGGGAAATAGGAATCAAGTCAAAATGTAAACTCCTAGAAGCAATTAAACAATTAGCTTACTTACTTTCTTTCTTTTCATCACCCTTCCCTCTTATTCTTCTTATTATATTTTTTTCTTCTTCTTTTTTTTTTGTCTCTTTTTCTTTTCTTTTTCATGAGGGAAGAACAAGTTCTTTTGGATTGAAGTAAGCTACTACAAGATTCCAACGCTATTCCCAAGATAAATATTCCCAATAAAAATAACTCATGTGCAGAATCATAACCCAAAGTAGAATAAAACTAAGTGGCAATGAAATATGATAAAAAAATAGTGAAAGAAGGCTATTTGGCTAGAATGAAAACCCTAAGTGCCTCTATCATACCAAAGTGTTAAACTCTCCTTGTGGCCCTCATAAGCATTACCGAGCAAGTTCTAAAAGTAAAGATAGTGATTGGCACTCTCAACAAGAAATAAATACAAGCATATAAAGTGTATCGTTACAATTTAGGCTCAATCTCTCACAAGTGTGCTTTTGAGTAGGTTCCAAACAAAAATCATCAAAACAGAATTAGATAAACCAAAGCAACTTAGTACAAAACTCAAACTAGTTATCTTACATTCTTCCGCAAGACTCAACACTATCGGTTTTACCCAATCACATGGACATAAACAGGATTTCCAAAAGTAAGTCAACAGTAAAAGCATCGAAACAAAGTGAAAAATTTTCAAAATTTTTACAAAAAATTGCACAAAGAATAAACAAATAACTGAGATGGGATAATTGAAATGCGATATATACACTAGAAAAGGATCTGAATTTCATATACAAAACAATAAAACATGAAAGCAAGTGTATATTAATATCACCACCCCACACTTGAAGGACACACTGTCCTCAGTGTACAAAATATAAGAAATGCAAAAGGAAAAAGAAATAATACTGCCCTGACTATATCTCTGGGGTGAAAAGAGGTGCATCATCAGGTATATCAGGGCGCTGGCTGGTCTGTGGTGGAGGAGTGGCTGCTCTCTGAGGGTTGGAAATAGTGTCACATGCAGGAGCAAAAACCAATTGTAAAACCTAATCACCTAAGTTCACATAATTCAAACAAAAATTAATACCCAAAATGGAAAGAAAAAAAAATGAAAACTAAAGAATTAAAACGAAAATAAAGGAAACAAGCTTCTTTAAAGTCATAAGCTGGACTTTATTCTTTTCTTTGAATCAGAAATGGAGTGCCCAATTGACACGCTCCTCCATATCCAGTGACCCTCCAAGGTAATGCTTCAACCTCTGCCCATTAACCTTGAAATTTCCCTTTTCCAGATGAGGCACTTCAACCGCACCATAAGGGAAGATTTGCGTCACTGTAAATGGCCCCGACCAATGACTCTTCAGCTTCCCTGGAAATAGACGGAGACGAGAGTTAAATAACAACACACTATCTCCTACGTTAAATTGCTTCAAATTTTTCAATCGCTTGTCATGCCATTGTTTGGTCTTCGCCTTGTAGATTGTTGAATTTTCATAGGCTTGTTGACACCACTCCTCTAGCTCATTTATTTGCCACTGCCTTTGTCTAACTGCGCTATCCAAATCAAAGTTAAACGATTTAAATGCCCATAACGCTTTATGTTCTAGCTCCACAAGTAAATGACAACCTTTTCCATTCATAAGCCTAAAGGGAGTGAACCCTGTAGAAGTCCTATAGGCAGTTCTAAATGCCCATAAAGCATCATCTAGCTTTGTAGTCCAATCTTTCCTACTGGCTCCTACAGTCTTCTCTAAAATGCGCTTAAGGCCCCTATTAGTAACCTCTACTTGCCCACTCGTTTGTAGGTGATAAGGCGTGGAGAATCCTTGAGATACTCCATATCTTTTAAGCACTTTCTCAAGTTGAGAACTATAGAAATGGGTTCCCCTATCACTAATTAATGCTCGAGGTGTTCCAAACCTAGAGAATAGTCTCTTAAGGGACCTCACAACTACCCTAGCATTATTAGTAGGCACGGCTTGTGCCTCAGGCCATTTAGAAAAATATTCAACAGCCACCATTATATACTTGCATCCATACGAAGAAGGAAAAGGACCCATAAAATCAATGCCCCAAACATCAAAAATTTCCAACACTTGTATACTATGTTGGGGCATTTCATACAGCATCCATAACCTTCCTAGCCATATGGTTTGCGGCTTGGTGTCCACCAACCAGTCCCTCATGACAATGCTTGAGAATTTGAATGATCTCCTCCCCATATACACACCTCCTGATAATTTAATCTGCACAAATTCTAAACAAGAAGGGGTCATCCCAAATGTAATACTTCAATTGGCCCGTCATACCCTTTGGGAGTACCCTTGCAGCCAAATAATTTGCATAATCAGAAAACCAAGGAATAGCATTTGCCACCTGCATTGAGCATAGGTGCTCATCCAAAAAGAAGTCATCGATCTCTTTCTCATTAACCTCCTCCAAGTGCGGGTTCTCTAATCAAGAAAGATGGTATGCTGCAAGATTTTCAGCTCCTCATTTGTCCTTAATTTCCAAGTCAAATTCCTGTAATAGAAGAACCCAACGAATCAATCTTGGCTTAGAATCATGCTTTGAAAATAAATACCTTAAAGCAGAATGATCCGTGTAAACAATTGTCTTTGACAGCACAAGGTAGGAACGGAATTTGTCAAAAGCGAACACGACACCTAGGAGCTCCTTCTCTGTGGTTGTATAGTGTTCTTGGGCATCCATAAGCGTCTTGCTAGCGTAGTAGATAGGCTGGAATTTCTTCTCCTTGCGCTGGCCTAAAACAGCTCCAACTGCAAAATCACTAGCATCGCACATAAGTTCGAAGCGGCGCCTCCCAATCGGGGAGATACCATGATGGGAGCCGTGGTTAGTTTTTCCTTTAATAATTCAAAAGCTCTTAAACAATCATCATCAAATTCAAAAGGTATATCTTTTACTAGCAATTGAGTTAAAGGCCTAGCAATCTTAGAAAAGTCCTTAATGAACCTTCTATAGAACCCTGCATGCCCTAAGAAACTTCTAACAGCCCTAACCGAAGTAGGGTAGTTTACTTATAACTTTCACTTTAGCTCTATCTACTTCCAACCCTGCATGTGACACTTTATGTCCTAAGACTATACCCTTTTGGACCATAAAATGACAATTTTCCCAATTCAACACAAGGTTAGCTTCAATACACCTAGCTTTCCAAATTTTGCAAACAATAGGAAAAAGAGTTACCGAATACAGAGAAGTCATCCATGAAGACCTCCATCGACTCCTCTATCATGTCATGGAAAATGGCCATCATACACCGCTGAAAGGTCACAGGCGCATTACATAAGCCAAACGGCATCCGCCTATAGGCAAAAGTGCCATAAGGACAAGTGAATGTCGTCTTCTCTTGGTCTTTTAGTGCTATGGGAATCTGAAAATAACCAGAAAAACAGTCAAGGAAACAATAATACTTATGGCTTGAAAGCCTCTCAAGCATTTGATCGATAAAAGGAAGAGGAAAGTGGTCCTTTCGGGTTGTGTCATTCAAGCGTCGGTAGTCTATGCAAACCCGAAAGCCAGTTACCATTCGTGTAGGGATCAACTCCTCCTTTTCATTTTTCACCACCGTCGTGCCCCCTTTCTTAGGAACCACCTGCACAGGACTCACCCAAGCACTGTCAGAAATAGGATAAATTAAACCTGCATCAAGAAGTTTAATTACCTCCTTTTTAACCACCTCTTTTATATGAGGGTTCAACCGCCTTTGTGGCTGCACCACCGGTTTGAACTCATCCTCCATCAAAATCTTATGAAGGCAGTAACTCGGGTTTATTCCTGGTATGTCAGCCGTCTTATATGCAAATGCCTTTGCATACCTTCTCAAAATACACAGCACCATCTCCCTCTCCTCAGGCATGAGATGAGCGGAAATAATAACCGGTAAGTGCTTTGCTTCATTTAGGTAGGCATACATTAAGTGCGCTGGCAACTTTTTCAACTCAAGAACGGGCGGCTCCTCCAAAGAAGGCTTCAGCTTCTTTACTCCTGACCTGTCAAGATCAACAAAACCATCAGTCTTTTCATCATTAACATCAACAACTAATAAGTGCTCTAGCTGCTCCAACACTTGTTCATTGGATAAGTTATCCTCATTTTCTTGCATTGCCACATGCAAAGGATCATCAATCATTATTTCCTGCAATTGAGATTCCACAATATCATTGATAAAATCAATCGAACAGACAGTACCATCATGCTCATATGGGTATCTCAAGGATTTAGTCAAATCAAATGTAATGCTCTCATAATCTACCCTAAGTTCTAGCTTTTCGCTACTAACATCTATCAAAGCTTTAGATGTAGCTAAAAATGGTCTACCTAGGATCAATGGGACATGACTCTCACCATTTATATCCATGACAACAAAATCCACAGGAAATATAAATTTGTTAACTTTAACTAGCACATCCTCTATAATCCCTTTCGGGTACTTAACAGTTCTGTCTGCTAGTTGTATACTCATCCTGGTAGGAGTTAGCTTAGAAGTGCTTAGTCCTAACTCCTCAAACAATGAAATAGGCATCAAATTGATGCTAGCTCCCAAATCAGCTAATGCTAGCAATTTCAATTTATCCCCAATCAAACAAGGTATAGTAAAACACCTTGGATCGCGTCGTTTGACTGGAATCTTGCTCTGAAACACTGCTGAGTATTCTGCATTCAAGGTCACCAATCTCAAATCCTCTAACTTCCTCTTGTTTCTTAGAATTTATTTTAAAAGATCTAAAAATCCTGCACATCAGAATCAAGTTAATCCCCAATTACTTAAAAAGATCTAAAAATTTACCAAATTACTGATCAACTTTATCCTGCTTGAGTTTTGCAGGATATGGAATGGGAGGTTGGTATGGCCTCGAGGGGATCTTCTTCAAATCCTCCTTCTCTTCAACTGCTCCCTTTTCTTTCTCCTCAGGCTTGTGTTTCTTTTTCGACTCATCCACCTGCACATCATAATCATCATTAGTGAAAGGCTTAGATGGACTAGGAAGTTCCTTACCTGATCTCAAAGTAATTGCTTTGGCATGCTCCCTTGGATTAGACTCTGTGTTACTTGGAAGCGTGCTGTCACGACCCCACCCGTGGGCCCGTGACCGGCACTAGGGAATGGGTAGGCTTAAGGCCACCGAAACCCGTAGTAAGCCTGACACTCACTGATTTAAACAAATCTCATCTCAAATTAATATTATTAAAACCACAAATTATCTTAAATACCTACATTCTACATAAATACTTCGCCCCGATTAAAAACTAGGCGAGACCTCAAACTCGGAAAATTTACAACCGATACATCTACTATTACTACTCATGGAGAATCTAAGATTTACCAATTTACATACCAAATCAAATACATCACCCGATGATGAAGGAGTCAGTTATCAATAAGAGTCGCGAGAGGACTAACAAATACGAATCAAAATAAGAATAGAGACTGTTAGTCTCGAGAGTGAGTTAAAATCAAATAATCTAGGGACTATTGCTTCTTCTCGGAAAACATAGATTATTCAAATCAGTATATCAAACCATACTATAATCATACCCTACTATTTCCTTCACATAAAATATTAATCATTCGAATCAAAATATCAACCATGCACGTAAATACAATCCATATTATAATCATACCATATTAAATAAATAAATGAATAAATAAAAATATATTTTTACTTTTACGGGACGAGTGGCTCAAGAGAACCCTAACCCCAAATTCTAACGTACCATTTTGGCTCTCTTAATCCAATAAGACTGGCACCCAGAGAGCAATGCTCGACCGGGGACCTTACCTCCACCGATCACTTGAATTCCAAATAAGCCATACCAGAGAGCATCGCTCGATCGGGACCTTAACTCCCAGAATCAATCAACTCAGCCCAGAGAGCAATGCTCGATCGGGGCAAACAAATCCATAATAACCTTATGTCCATGATCATTAATGGCAGACGCGTCCCGATGTAACCCATCAAAGTGGCATGTTCTACAAGCCACGTTTCCCAATTCGCAATCATCACATATAATAAATATCATTATCCGATGAACTCAACCAACACATATCGGAAATAAAGATTAAAGATTTAAGGTAAAACAACGTGCAATTTGTGAGAGGAAAAATAATAACGCTTATCTTATTATAACATACTAATAATAATATTTATATTATTTCAAATATTAATAATCAAGTGAAATCATTTATCTTGCGATACTAATAATCATATTAAGCATAAATTCTAAATAGCATATTAAAATCGGACTAGCAATAGCGCAAAGATTAAATGACTTTAACTCACGGGATTGGGCGACCTCCTAGCTCGCCTTGCCCGGTTGGAGCGAGCCAATGTATGATCATCTAATCACGGAAAATAATTTATCAAAACTGAAACAATCGATCATTAATCCTAGGTCTAGACTCCTAGACTGACTGTCTAAGAATCTCGACTCGGAGAATTCTACCGAAAATCCCGTGAACCTCCCCTACAACACGAACATTACCCCCCAGAAAACGGGTCCAGGACCCTGCCGGAAAATACTCCAAATATCCAACAATTTAAACAACGGGAGTCGGGTCCCCAAACTTCACTATCTCCCGACTCCGCCACACAGCACAAAACATAAGGCAGGCAACTGACAGACAATTATTTTTGACTCACAATAACATCAAATACTCAATATAAACCATTAGAAACAATTAAACCAAGAATTTCTAAAATTAATGGGCCAAAGAAAATTACCGAGACGCTCGATCGCTCGGTCGACTCACCTCCGGCTGCCGGAGTCCGATCGACGATCCGAACACACCATCGGACTCACAACGATGCGTTGATGACGATCCCCGCTTCTGATTTTCCGATCTGACACCCGATCATCCGGAGAGATTTGCGGACGATCACGGCCGTCGATTCGCAAACGAAGCCCGATCGCCACCAAACCGGTGCCATCGTGAAGCTTGAGCAGAGGAAAGTCTGGATACGCCCTCCGATCATCCATCCTCCGCCGGAGCTCGCCGGAAAAGCCCAAAAACCTCGGCTGCCTCCACTTCGCTGGAACTCTCTCCTCCGGCCACCAAAACCGACGCCGCTGCCGCCAAAAGGAAGCTCTTTCCAAGGGGAGCTGATCGCCACTAAGATCGGCCGGAAACGGCCGGAACGGCCTTTGAAAGCCGCTGCCACACGCGCGATTCCCGCCGCCACGCTACCATCGGAGTCGCCGCTGTCTGCCGCCACAACAAGACGCCGCTCCCCGAGCGCCACCGACGCCTCTCTCTCTCTCTCTCTCTACCTTCTCTCTCCCCGATTCCATTTCTTTCAATATCGACATTAGGCCCCCGAACTTTTCCTTATTACAATTTGGTCCCTCAACTTTCTTAATTACTTACAATTTCATCCCGCAGAATTCCAATTTTACCCCCAAACTTCTTTTTAGCCTTTCAATTAAGCCCTTAACTATTTAATTTGGGCCAAAACCAAATTATTGAAAATACACAATTATAAAAATACCCCCACGAGCATATTTATTTACAAAAATACCAAGCTCACAAATTTCCATTAAAACCCCATAAAAATAACATTATACTTTCAATCCTTATTCCAAAATAAATTTCCAATTTAGTCCTAACACACAATTAAATTAAATAATCAAATTCCAACTTAAAATTTAATACTACTAATCAATTATAATACCAATTTTCTCAAAATTCTTTTATTAAAACGTCCTTTATAATTTCTTCCAAAATTTTCCAATATATAATTTTACTTATATAAATATGCATTTGAAAAAAAAAAAATTTGAATAACCAAAATATAATCATTTCTCAAATAATTTACTTGAATAATTTCTTAAAATTTCAAACTAATTGCGTATAGAAAATAACTCATTTATTTGATTAATATTAAATTTTTCATTAAATCATTTCAAATTAAACCCAATAATAATGAAGCTAAAATTAACTTAAATAAAAACTCATTATTAAATATATAAAAATTCCGGGTGTTACACGTGCCTAGCTACCTCTTAGCCATCATCCTAGACAACTGCCCAATTTGAGTTTCTAAGTTCTGAATTGAAGCTTGTTGATTTCGAATGGCAGTGTCCGTTTATTGAAATCTGTTCTCTGAAGTTGCAATGAACTTCGTCATCAACTCTTCCAAGTTAGGTTTCTTCTCTTGACTACCTTCTGGTTGATGGGGAACAGAATGCAAAGGTTGCTGGGGATGCAACCTCTTTTATCCTGGTGGACCTTGGTTATTGGAATTCCTCCATCCAAAATTAGGATGATTCCTCCACCCTGGGTTGTATGTATTGTTGTAGGGATCATTCTGCTGCCTACCTGCATAATTAACATGCTCAATGTTAGAAACATTAGTAGGCATAGAAGATGCAAACATACCTCCCGCTTTACAATTGACACTGTAATGCGTTCCACCACAGAATTCACATCCGGGCTAAACTGCTTGGACCGGCATATGAAGTTCTTCTATCTTTTTGGAAAGTAGCTCTACTTGTGCTGCCAAGGCTGCTGTAGGATCTGCCTTAGCCCGATATATAACGGGCTTTGGACCTCTAGCCCGTGGAGTTTGCCACTAATAAGTGTTAGTGGCCATCTCTTCTATCAAATCCTGGGCTTGCTCAGGTGTTATGCTATTGATAGCTCCCCCTGCAGCTGCATCTACCATTTGTCTAATGGTTGTATTCATGCCACTATAGAATGTCTGCACTTGCATCCAGAGAGGAAGACCATGGTGTGGGCAACACCTTAACAAGTCCTCAAGCGCCCCGTGCTTCGACGCCGATTCTCCTTCACCCTGCACAAAAGAAGATATGTTATTTTGCATTTGAGTAGTCTTAGCAGAAGGAAAATACTTATTCAAAAACATTTCAGCCAAAGAAGTCCAGGTAGTGATCATTTTCGGTGGCAAGGACTGCAGCCATCTTTTCACTCTATCCCTCAAGGAAAAAGGAAACAGCCTCAACTGTATGGCATCATCAGCTGTTCCATTAATCTTAAAGGTATCACATATTTCCAAAAAGTTGGCGATATGCTCGTTCGGATCTTCACTCGCCAATCCTCCAAATTGCACCGTATTCTGGATCATCTGGATTACATTTGACTTTATTTCAAAATTATTGGCCGCCACGGGAGGCCTCACTATCCCAGTTTGCGTCCCTGCTAGAGAGGGCCTAGCAAACTCATACATGGTCCTTTCATCATGACCTCCATTTGCATTGTGGTTCTCCATCTCACTAGTTTCACGAACAGGAATCTCTGCTTCAATCTCCTCCTCTACTGCCTGCAAACGCCTCCTTAGCAATCTAAGAGAGCGCTCGGGTTCAGATAAAGGCTTTATAAGATTAGGATTAGAGCTCCTGGTCATAAACTACCTGAGCACAATAAAGAACAACAACACCAACAAATAGGATAAGAACAAAACTATACACAAAAAACAAATTATGAACAAAAAGAGAAATGACTAGACTAACAAATATTAAAATTTCAATTTAGTTCACAAAAAACTGTTCCCCGGCAACGGCACGAAAAACTTGATGTGTGCTAAGTCAAGCAAGACTATGACCTAAGGCAGTGTACCTATCAGTGGAGTATAGCTAACGGCGAGTACCAAGTGTCGTATTCCCCAAAGAATTACCTCAAGTATTCGGTTGCATGCAGTTTTTATAGTGCGAAATCATTATATACGAAAAAGAAACTAGAAGCTAAATATGAATTAATAAATAAAGAAAGATGAATAAACTAAAGTTAAATCAAGTACGAGAGAGGAGTTGACTGGTCAACTGTAGTCTTAGATTTTGTGAGCCAGCTTAACAAAAATAAGGAGAAATTTGCATGGGCCTACCTAATAATACTCTGACCCAAATTATTTCTTTGTATGTGTCCCAAACATCAAAACAGTCGTGTTCCTGCTTGTATTATGCTCGGGATTGATCGAAAACAACTTGATTTCTCCTTTTCGCACGTGGATTTACGTTTTGTCCCGCTTGATTATAGAGCAAAGCATTAACCCCACTAGCCAAGCTTGTCAACTACCTTCTCACGATTCCTTAATAATCCTTGTGCTATCAGGAGTTCTCGGGCCGAAAGGAACAAGGAATGATAGAGATCCTAATGGCTCAAGCCCGAAAATTGGACGTGCCTCGATTCTCGTCATTCACTCCTTCCTCCAAAATATTCGAACGAGATCATTCGAGAATGATATCATTGCTCGATCAACTGATATCATTTCATTCAAGAATGATATCAATACTCAATCCACTAATTTAACTTCCTTGCATTTGTCCCAGCAATGGATCTGTGCCTATGCTTGCCACTTACACATGCTTTCACTCGACACTCGTGCTTATGCTCCCCAAATAGAACCAAACCATCATATTAAACAATGATTAGAAAGAGAGGCATAAAAGAAATGAACAAAATCAGAACATAGGTACGATTTCGGGTCCGATAAGGAAAGAAATCACAAGTTCTTTGTTCTTCTCCATACGACTAGGCGTAAGGATCAAATTGTATTGATTTAAATAATAGGGTAGACAATGAACAAAAAAGAAAGGAAGGATGCGAGCGATAAGTCTATGTTTTTTATTTCCCACAAGGTAGAAAACTGATATAGTATGCTCATTAGCCTTAAATATTTGGTTGCATGCTGTTTTTATGGTGCGAAATCCCTCATTCCATAAGAGAAAGAAACTAGAAGCTAAATATGAATTAATAAATAAAGAAAGATGAATAAACTAAAGTCAAATCAATAACCACAGAGAAGTTAACTAGTCAACCGTAGTCCTAAATTCTGTGAGCTAGCTTAATGAAAACAAGGAGAAATTAGTATGGGCCTACCTAATAACACTCCGACCCAAATTACTTCATTGTATTACGCTTCGATTAATCGAAAACAACATGATTTCTCCCTTTCACACGTGGATTTATGTCTTGTCCCGCTTAATGATCAAGCAAAGCATCAAAGCCTTCGCCCAAGCTTGTCAACTGCCTTATCATGATTCCTTATGCTAATCCTTGTGCCATCAGGAGTCCTCGTGTCGAGAGGAACAAGGAATGATGGAGATCCTAATGGTCAATGTCCTAAATTTGGGTGTCCCTCGATTCTCGTCGTTTACTCCTTCCTCCAAAAGATTCGACCGAGATCATTCGAGAATGATATCAATGCTTGATCAACTGATTTCATTTCATTCGAGAATGATATCAATACTCGATCAACTAATTTAATTTCCATCCATTTGTCCGAGCAATGGAAGCCTATGCTTACCGCTTACACGTGCTTTCACTCAACATTTGTGCTTATGCTCCCCAAATAGAACCAAATCATCATACTAAACAAAAATTAGAAAGAGAGGCACAAAAGAAATGAACAAAATCAGAACATAGGTACGATTTCGGGTCCGATAAGGAAAGAAATTGCAAGTTCTTTGATCTTCTCCGTAGGGCTGGGCATAAGGACCAAATCGATTTGATTTAGATACTAGGGTAGACAAAGAACACAAGAGAAAGGTAGGACGTGAGCGATCAATGATACGAATCAAGACTGCCATGAGATTCCATTGCGAAAGCATGCACCAGAAAATCCAAAATGGAAATGCAACTCATGCATGAAAACAAAATTCCAACCTTATAATGAATCATTCAGTCCATTTTGAAGAATAAAAGCTATTCGGCCATGATTAGGATTTTGGGCATAATTCATATTTATATGGGTTCTTATCTTTTTGGATTTTAGTTTAAGTAATTGTTTTAGTTTATCTTTATTTAATTAAGGATTATTTTATTAGGTGTGAGTTATATGTATTGTGCGTAGAGTTACAAAATGGATGCACATGATTAGTTGTCATTTGGGAGTTACAAAATGAGTGCCATCAATGTAAAAACAGTCACTTTGAATGAGTTTTAAGGGGAATTAAAAGGAAATATGTGGGAAAGCTCAAAAGACATCCATTTAGATTTCTTTATCTTGTTTTGGCTATAAAAATCAAAGCCAACTTCATTTGTAAAAATGAATTGATGAATGATAATTTTTATTTGCTCTTTGTGAGTGTTTTTGCTTAAGTTCTTGCATGAATTTTGAACCTATCATACTATTTTTTAGTTTGTGGCGTTTGGAGTTGAATTCAAGTGCTAGTTTCATTGTTGGAACTAGTCTTCCCTAACTTCACTTGAGGAGATCCTTGGGTTTTGGAACCATCTTGATTGGAGGGTATTTTCTTGCATTCCATATGTATCATAACTCATTAGTTATTTGGGTGTATGGTTGCTAAAATGATGATTTCCTATCAATAAGTCTATATTTTTTATTTCCTATAAGGTAGAAAACTGACATAGTATGCTCATTAGCTTCATATATTCGGTTGCATTCCATAAGAAAATGAAACTAGAAGCTAAATATGAATTAATAGATAAAGAAAGATGAATAAACTAAAGTCAAATCAAGAATGAGATAGGAGTTGACTGGACAACCGTAGTCCTAGATTCTATGAGCCATCTTAACGAAAAAATGGAGAAATTCGTGTAGTCCTACATAATAACACTCTGACACAAATTACTTCATTGTATGGGTCCCAGACATCAAAACAATCACGTTCCTGCTTTTATTACGCTTGGATTAATAAAAAACAACATGATTTCTTCCTTTCATGAGTGGATTTACGTCTCGTCTCGCTTGATGATCAACCAAAGCATCAATGCCACAGGCCAAGCTTGTCAACTGCCTTCTCATGACTCTTTATGCTAATCCTTGTGCCATTAGGAGTCCTCCTGCCGAGAGGAACAAGGAATGATGGAGATCCCAATGGTCCAGGTCCTGAATTTGGGCGTGCCTCGATTCTCGTCGTTCCTCCTTCCTCCAAAAGATTCGATCGAGATCATTCAAGAATGATATCAATGCTCGATCAACTTATTTCATTTCATTCAAGAATGATATCAATACTCAATCAAATAATTTAATTTCCTTGCATTTTTCCAAGCAATGGCTCTATGCCTATGCTTGTCGCTTACACGCGCTTTCACTCGACACTCGTGCTTATGGTCCCCAAATAAAACCAATCCATCATACTAAACAAAGATTAGAAAGAGAGGCACAAAAGAAAGGAAAGAAATCGCAAGTTCTTTGTTCTTCTCCGTACGGTTGGGCATAAGGATTAAATCAAATTGATTTAGATACTAGGGTAGATAAAGAACACAAAAGGAAGGAAGTACGCGAGCAATAAGTCTATGTTTTTTTACCTCCCATAAGGTAGAAAACTGAAATAGTATGCTCATTAGCCTCAAGTATTCGATTGCATGCGGTTTTTATAGTGTGAAATCCCTCATTCCATAAGAAAAAGAAACTAGAAGCTAAATACAAATTAATAAATAAAGAAAGATCAATAAATTAAAGTCAAATCAAGAACGAGACAGGAGTTGACTGGTCAACCGTAGTCCTAAATTCTATGAGCCAGCTTAACAAAAGCTAAATTACTTCATTGTATGCGTCCCAAACATCAAAAAAATGATCGCGTTTCTTCTTTTATTATGCTTGGATTAATCGAAAACAACATGATTCTCACTTTCGTGTGTGGATTTTCATCTCGTCCCGCTTGATGATTAAGCAACGCATCAATGCCACTGACCAAGCTTGTCAACTGCCTTCTCATGATTCTTCATGCTAATCTTTGTGCCATCAGGAGTCAAAGAACACAAAAGAAAGGAAGGACGCGAGTGATATGTCTATATTTGAGAGGGAGACTAGTGATTAGCTCCCAAATTTCTTGAAAGAACCCATAACTTGATTTCCCACAAGGTAGAAAACTGAAATAGCATTAATAGGCATCATACTACACATGTTTTCATGCCCAATTGCTTACATTTTTATGCATGATTATCCCGTTTTATGCTAGAATCATATGTCTTTTGTTTCCTTTCTCGTTTCAGGTCATTTTCGAAGGACACTATCAATAATCGAGGGAAATACGCGTGATTACAGACCAAAATCCATCAAATTAGGCGAGGACTAGCACCCCGAGGGTTGAGCACGGCCTGGACTCCGGCCGTGATGAATTGCCAACTAGCTGCCTTCTAAGAGTGCCTTTTGGCACGGTCTCCGTAGCCACCACGGCCTCCACCATAGCCCGTGGTGGCCAGCACCGGCTTGGGCACGGCCTGGAAGAGGTCAACACAATGAAACCCTAGGGATCAGCACAGCCTGGACTCCACCCATGCTGACCAGCACAGGCTTGACCACGGCCGTGCTGAAGAGAGTATATAAGCAAAAGTTCAATTTTCTTAGAGGTGGCTCGAGTTTCTCTGACCTAATTCGAGTATACACTCAATTCACTTATTTTCTAGACCTCAATTGTCGACCTTGGGAGATCAAATTCATCAATTGAGGGAGGATTACACTTGTTTTCAATATTGATTTGAGGATCAAAACAACATTTGGGAGCATTTAAGAGGCAAATTAGGGTTTCTCATCCAACTTGAAAGAAAAGGGTGTACATGCCTTCAATTTTCTTTTCCTTATTTGTTCCTTATTTTGCTTTAACTATGAACATGAGTAGCTAGATCTTTTGAACCCATTGGGGTCTTTATTGTGATGGATTGTGCTTAGTTGTTAGATTTGTAATTGCCTTTCTTGTAATCTTTTTGCTATTTAGTAATAAAGTTTGATTCAGTTAGTTTGAGATGTTGAATTAATTGTCTTGTGGGTTGTTTCTTGACATTGAGAAATGCTTGTTACAACTGGAAATTGAATAGTAAGAACTAGTAGTTAACACTTAGAGATAAGGTTAATTCACTCGCCGAATTAAAAATTAACAACTCTTAATAGATCTAAATCACGCTTAATGCTAATCTGTAATAATCTGATAGGAAGAGATTCCATTGGGTTAGTGCAGGTTTATGAACTTGGTGAGCTCGAGAGAGGAGCCGAGTTCGATTCAGGATTTAGGCACGGGTAGCAAGATTGGTAATTTATAAAATCAACCTTAGAATTCCATCACTTAGGTCCCCTTTGGGTTTGCTTCTTTTGTTGTGATTGTCTTTCGATTGTCAGTTGCTATTTATTCCTTTATTTGGATTCATAATCATTAGTTAATTAATTTAGACTTCTCACACTCTATTTCAGACTAGATAACATAGTGAACAGTAGTAACTCTAGGTTCACCCGATCTCCAGGGATACGACTTTGATACTCACTAGTGCTAGGCCTCATCGATAGGTTCACTGCCTTAGGTTTAGGTTGCATAAGTAGCCCATCAAGTTTTTGGCGCCGTTGCCAGGGAATAAGTAACGATAAACTAGAGTGAATTATTTCTGTGTTAATTTAGTCATTATTTATTTATTTATTTATTTATTTTGTAATCTTTATTTTATTGTTATAGTTGATTGGCGGTTGTTTGGTTATTGGTTTCAGGTAGTTTATGACCAGGAGCTCTAACCCTGATCTTATAGAACCCTTATCTCACCTGAAGCGCTCTCTCAGATTATTGAGACGACGTTTGCAGGCAGTTGAGAAGGAGGACGGAGTTACAGTTCAGGTTCAAGGAGCAGACGTGATGGAGAACCATAAACCCTAGTCCGATGACGATCAGAGGACGATGTACGAGTTTGCTCAACCATCTTTGGATGGGACGAAAACTAGTATAGTCAGACTTGCTGTAGCAGCCAACAACTTTGAAATAAAAGCCAATGTTATCCAGATGATCCAGCAGCACGTGCAGTTTGGAGGATTGCCCAGCGAGGATCCCAATGCTCATATCTCTAACTTTCTGGAGATTTGTGACACATTCTAAATAAATGGGACAACCGATGACGCCATTTGGCTAAAATTGTTTCCATTTTCCTTGAGGGACAGAGCCAAGAGATGGTTGCAATCTCTTCCACAGCAGACAATTACTACCTGGAAGGCATTGGCCGAAAAATTTTTATATAAGTATTTTCCTCCCGCTAAAACTGCTAAACTTAGTAATGACATATCTTCTTTTGTGCAGTTTGATGATGAAAGCATGTACGATGCATGGGAGAGGTTTAAGGACCTTTTGAGATGCTGCCCACATCATGGATTTCCAGTGTGGATGCAGGTTCAAACCTTCTACAGCGGGTTGGACCTTACGACGAGGCAAATTGTTGATGCTGCAGCAGGTGGGGTGCTAAACAGTAAGACGCCCGAGCAGGCTCAGAATTTGATAGAGGAAATGGCCATGAACAATTATCAGTGGCAATCCTTTAGGAGTCGACCAGGAAGACAGGGAGTGGTTAACCAAGTAGATTCTACAGCAGCCTTGGCAGCTCAAGTGGACCTTATGACCAAGAAGATTAACCAACTTTAGATGCTTGCTCATGTAGCTGCTAACGCGAAGTTTTAGTATAGGGCTCTGCATAAAGATGCTAAACTGCATCGCGGAAGTATGTTTGCTTCATCTTCCTCTACTTTTCCATTTGTTTCTACTGTGTCTTCTGATGTTGAGCATGTTAACTATATGGGGAATGCCCCAAGGCAGCAGAACGATCCTTACAGCAACACATACAACCCTGGGTGGCGCAATCATCCCAACTTCAGTTGGAGGAACAATAATGCCTGTGGTCCACCTGGTTTTCAAAGACTTCATCAAGAACACAAAGAATACCACTGGCCCGACAAGCTCCTCCTCCACCAAAAAAGAAAGCAAATTTAGAGGAGCTTATGATGAAGTTTATGACATCTACGGAGATGAGGTTCTAGCAAACTGATAGTGCACTTAGGAACCAAGCAGCTCGATCTCGTGAACTTGAGACCCAGATTGGCCAAATCTCTAAGATGTTGTCTGAGAGGCAACAAGGAGCGCTCCCTAGCACCACTGACTTTAACCCGAGGGAGCACGTGAATGCCATCACTTTACGTTCAGGTAAGTTAGTTTCAGCTCCTTCTAAGCCTGTTTTTTACGACTCCACTATTGATGTGCAGGTTGAGGCGAGCAGCAAGGTTAAGGAACCTAAGTGTCACAGCCTGCCTCACATTGGGCAAGGCAAGGCTCACAGCCCGCCTCACATTGGGCAAGGAAGGCTGTCCATGGGCAGAAATATGCCCAACACATGCCCAGCCCAAAAGTTGCAGCCTAGCCCAAGTTGGCTGCCAAGAAAATCAAGGGAAGAATCTAGAAATTGCTAGAGGATGCAAGCCAAGGGGCTGCCTAGAAGCTTCCCTTGTTTGTACATGCTGTAGCTTCCAAAGGAAGCCTTGTACATATGAAATTTGTAGAGAATTCTAGAAGGATAAATTCTAGCCACAAGTTGAGGAGGTGGGAAGCCTATAAATACCCCCTCCATCCATCATTTGTAACAACAAGAGGAAGGTTGTAAACTTAATAAAGCCCTCGTTATTCTCAAAGCTCAAGTGCTCTCAACTCTCTACCCTACCCAAATCCGAAACCCTACTGCCTACTTTGCTCACCTACAATCTCTCCCAATTCTCATCTAGGCTTACTTAGTTCGACTTCATCAAGCAAGTTAACTAAGTGCCGCGCGACTTGGCTAACCTCTAAGACAAGTTTCATGACAGGTGGTATCAGAGCAATGGTTTTAATCCTAGGTATCGCTGGTGAAAGTGATTCGAGCGATGGCAAGCGAGGAAGGAATTAGCCGTCATGCGGAAGAGCAACGACCGAATGTATCTGCGGGCGTAAGGAACAACGATCACAGCCTAGACGGGGCAAATCCAAGGCTCCAGCACGTGAGCCTGTCGAGTCTTGAGTTGCTAGCCTTGAGAAGGATTTGGCTAGCGTGACTTCGACTATTGGCGAGCTTAGTGATCAGGTTGACAACCTTATCCACGAAAACATGGAGATCACAAGGGCTGCCAAGGCCATGATCGAAGAACTCGGTAGAGCATCTCGGGGAGAACTATGCTCCCTTAGGGAGGAGTTTGCCGACCAGCAAAAGACCCTACGGGATGAGCTGAAAGAGCTTCGTAGGGAGAAGGATGCTCTTCGTCAAGGTAGTCCACCCTCGACAAGCACAGCTACCACTACTAGTTCCGTTGCCCCGCACGGATTGAAAGTCCCTAAGCCTGCCATGTACAATGGCACACGCAACGCCACTATGGTGGAAAACTTCTTGTTCGGGCTTGATCAATACTACGAGGCGATGAACATCACGGATGACTTCTCGAAGATTAGCAATGCTGCCATCTTCCTAAGGGATTCCGCCCAACTCTGGTGGAGAAGGAAACATTCCGATAGGGAGAAGGGGCTTTGCATAATCAACAGGTGGGAACAGTTCAAGTCTGAGCTCCGCAGGCAATTTGTGCCTCACAATGCCAATGATGAGGTACGAAGCAGGCTGCGAAGGCTAAGGCAAACCGGGAGCATTGCCGAATATGTCAAGGAGTTCACGACTCTCATGCTAGAGATTCTAGACCTAACTGACGATCAGTTCCTCTTTGATTTCAAGGACGGGTTGAAAGATTGGGTGAAAATGGAGCTCGAGCGACGCGGAGTGCAGACCTTTGATGAAGCAATTGCCGCAGTTGAGAACCTCAAGTACTACTCTACATAAGACAAGGGCAAGAAGCCTAGCTCTTCCAAGAGTGGGGGAGGCCAAAAGAGGGACTTCAATAAAGGCAAGGAGAGTAGCTACTAGAAGTCTTTTGGCGGCAACTCGAACCACGGCAAAGGCTCGTCGCACAAGGAAAAACCTGCTGCCTCTAAGCCACCCAAGCCTTGCTTCATTTGCGATGGACCACACTGGGTGAGGGACTGCCCAAATCGAAAGGCGATGAATGCCATCATGGCAGAATTCAATAAAGATAACTGCCAAGGAGAACCCCAAGCTGGCATGGGTTCTTTACAGCACTTAGGTGCACTGTCGAAGCTCCTCTCTCGCTCCGTCTCTAAGGAGAGAGGCCTGCTTTACGTCCATGCTTTCATGCTATGAAATCCCTCATTCCATAAGAAAAAGAAACTAGAAGCTAAATACGAATTAATAAATAAAGAAAAATGAATAAACTAAAGTCAAATCATGAACTAGAGAGGAGTTGATTGGTCAACCGTAGTCCTAGATTCTCTGAGCCAACTTAACAGAAACAAGGAGAAATTCATGTGCATTTAGCTAATAATACTTCGACCTAAATTACCTCATTGTATACATCCCATACATTAAAATGGTCGCGTTCCTGCCTGTATTACGCTTGGATTAATCGAAAACAATATGATTTCTCCCTTAAGCGTGTGGATTTAAGTCTCATCCCACTTGATGATCAAGCCAAGCATCCACGCCATCGGCCAAGCTTGTCAACTGCCTTGTCATGATTCTTTACGGTAATCCTTGTGCCATTAGAAGTCCTCGTGCCGAGAGGAACAAGGAATGATGGAGATCCCAATAGTCCATGTCCTGAATTTGGGCGCGCCTCGATTCTCGTCGTTCACTCATTCCTCTAAAAGATTCATTAGAGAACATTCGAGAATGATATCAATGCTTGATCGACTGATTTAATTTCATTCGAGAATGATATGAATACTCGATCAACTAATTTAATTTCCTCGCATTTGTCCAAGCAATCAATGGCCTATTGTTATGAACCTATATGAATAGATTATACAAACCCCTTTTCAATTACGAACCCGTATAACACTAACATACAAACCCTATAGTGAATTGAATTCAAACCCTAGGATCAACTCTAAATCAGATTATGAATGATCAATTAAGAATTAGAACCTAAAGGAAATCAAGCCTTTAAACCCTAACCCTACCACCCCACAAAGATGGATCAAATCTTTGATAAGTGTTAAATGCATTCAACAAGAATATAAGAATTCAAGCAAGGTTGAATAAACAAACATCAATTTAATTATCATCCTAATCAATTCGGCTAGGGTTTGTTTTTATAGATTAAGACAAACCCTAGAAGACAACTTAAATATGAAAGGACTAAAATATCCCTTCACTAAACAAAGTTCATTCTATTTTTAAGTTCATGGGCCATGGATTTCAGCCTTGCCTTATTCTCTTTAGATTTGGACTTTAATAAGATTGTATGGGTCCAATCTTGATGCTCTCCAATAGTTGTGGGCCTTGGGCCTTCAAATGGACTTTCTTTGTTGGCCCATGCTTGGAAGAACCCATTTAAGACTCGCTGTAGCTTCTTGGCTCTAGACCTTATTATTAGACCTTATGGCAAGTCCAGCCCATCATAGACAATCCTAGCATTCCTTGTTTGTTGGTCCTCTTCATCAAGCCCATTATCTTTATGCTTTAAGCTTGATCTATCTATAACATTCCCTCCTTCATTAGGATGATTCGTCCTCGAATCAAGCTCAATCTCATCACCTACGTCAAAAGGAGTTAAATAAATCACATTGAATGTACCACTTACATTATACTCACCTTGTAAATCGATCTTATAGGCATTATCATTGATTCGTTCCACCACTTGAAACAGACCAGCACCTCTTGGACTCAACTTCGACTTCCTTTGATTTGGAAACCCTTCCTTTCGAAGATGAACCCAAACCCAATTATCAGGCTTGAACACAACCAACCGTCTCCCCTTGTTCACCCTCTCAGCTGTCCTTGTATTTTGCTTCTCAATCCTTTCCTTCATTTGCTTGTGCATGGTCTTTACCCAATCTGCCTTAGACACACCATCATCACTATCACAACCGAATTTTTTTTAATTAATAATTAATATTCATTAGCATGTCATTAAATATGTCATTTGCATCATAATTATATATGACCTATTTTATTATATTATATGGTAGATAAATCAATTATTTAGTTACATATTGATTTAATTGAAAAGTAATGATTTTGGACTACATTGGAAAGTTAGAAAGAAAGAGGATTAAATTGTAAAATTTCCTATTTTTACACCAATTTACCACCTCTTCATTTCTACATATACTTCCTATTGCCTCTTCTTCTTTATCTCTCTCATTCTTCTCCTTTTCTTCTTCAAACCTTGATTTCCTAATCAAACTCTACAAACTTTTAGCAAGTGAGAATCTATTTCTTCTTATAAGTTTGAAAGATTTGGGCTTTCATAATCAAAGGAAACAAAGGTGAGTAATTTTAATTTCTTTGTTTTGCTTTAAATTAGTATTAATGATATGAAATTATTGATGATTATGTGTTTTGAAATTTTTTTAATCAAGAGTGAACATGCTATTACTTGTGATCTTGAAGCTGAAATTTCTAGGCAGAATTTTTCACCTCTAATTTCGTGACCTTAGAGGCTTAATCTCGAAAATTTCCAAACATGAAAGTTGTAGGTGTATGTTTGAGGAATATTTCTGTAAAATGGTTTTGTAGAACGTTGAGTGAATATGAACTTATAAGGTGATGAATTGCTGCTGCTCTGTTTGTGGTTCAGTAGGTGACCTGGTTTCTGTGCTGACATTTTGAGGCATTTAGAGGCTGAACCAAACAAAAAGTTAAACATGAAAGTTGTTCATTTATGTATCTAGTATATGTCTGTCAAATTTTATAATTTGTGGTTGAGTATAACGTGAGATATATTGAACTTAATATGGCCTGCTCGAAACTATTTTAAGCAGAAATCAGACTTAGGATTCTAAAATTTGTTACTAATTGTGTGTTTCACAACTTGAGCTAGAGAAGTCCAAATTGAGTAAAATTAGTGTCTATAGAAACTTTAGGATGTTAAATTTAGAAAATTTATTCATTTGGCTGGTCATTTAATAGGAAACTTTTTACTGTTCTGTTTAAATGGAAATTGGAGCAGCTGTATTGAAAATGCCATAACTATATTTATACAAATGATTTTGAAGTGATTCTTTCTGCTATGGTTTCTATAAAAATGGAAGTGTAATTCTGGGAAAGATGAGATTTTTATTAATTGTACATAAGTTTTAGTGTAATTTCTAAGTCAGTACCTACAAGCTGCCTACATCAACAAATATGTTGATTTATTGTCATTCATCTCATGCATCATATTAACATCAAGAATATATGTTATTTTGTTGAAATATGATGTTTTATGGATATTAAAGATATGTATATTTATGCCTTGTGATTGAATTGTTTTTGTATTGAACATGTGAATAGGTTCGTCCAAAGGCAAGGAAGTGGTAAGAGAAAAAGAATAGGATTACTTTGTTATCCTATAAATTTTTGGTAAGTATTTAATAGACTAAACTTTGTGTATATTGAGTAGGAACCGCTACGTTTGATTACTTGATAATCTCTTGGTTGACTGAGTTGATATTGGTTATGTTTTTGGCCTATTGTAAAGTAAATTGATTGTGATGTGTTGTGAAGTGAATTGATTGTGATTAAGGATTGATGACTCTTAAATTGATATTGTGTGATCAGGAAAGCTGAGCCGGGCGGATAGCTATCCGAGTATGTGAGATGGCAAGACTGAGCCGGGCGGATAGTCTTGTCAAGTGGTCACTGAAATTTAAAAATGTGAGGATGAGTCATCTGATCCTAATTTGATAGAAATAATGTGGAATTAAATTATTTGACTTGGTTGAGTTTGAGATTATTTGCATTATGTGAGATGAAATTATTTGTTTATGAGAATAATTGAAATGGTTGATTTTGTGATTATTAGTTAAGTGTTGGTATAATTTTCTGTATTTGATAAAGACTTGATAATTCTAGCCTAATATACTATAGTTTAGTAAATTAATGCTTATTGAGTCGCTAGCTCATTCCTTAGCAATTTTTTCCAAAGGCGCTTGTAGATAGCCTTAATGCGGCATTGCTCTCTTTGCATCAATCAACATTATCAGGTGGGCTAGAGGAGTTATCTCAAGCATTGGGGCATTTTGGGTACTTGTGTGAATTAAACTAATGTATAAATATTCCTTATGTATATTAGGTATGTTATGCCACTTAAATTGTATAAATCTATATTATAACTAAGTAATAAATTATGTTTATAAAGTTAATTACATATATATTGCTATATAATTGGATGTTTGAGTTCGGGTGCTACAATCACTCACAAGATTCTTATTAGGAATAGGAACTAAATCAATAGGAGTCAAAGAATTAAAACCATAGACTACCTCAAATGATGAAGTATGTGTAGTGCTACAAACAGCCCTATTATATGCAAACTCAATATATGGTAATAAATCCTCCCAAGACTTAAGATTCCTAGAAATCAAAGCACAAAGTAACTGCACTATAGTTCTATTAACTATCTCAGTTTGAGGATGACAAGTAGTAGAAGACAATAGCTTTGTACCTAATTTAGCCCAAAGAACACTCCAAAAATGACTCAAGAACTTCACATCCCTATCACTAATAATAGTTCTAGGTATACCATGCAAACGCACAACTTCCCGAAAGAACAAATCAGCAATATGACATGTATCATCTGTTTTATGACAAGGAATGAAATGAGCCATCTTACTGAAACTATCCACAACAATAAAAATGCTATCTCTACCTTTCATAGTTCTAGGTAATCCAGGCACAATATCCATAGATAAGTCAACCCATGGCATTTCAAGAACAAGGTTCATATGAACCATGGGATTTTAATTTAGACTTAGCCTGCATGCAAACAACACATTGCTACAAACATTTTGAACATTGCGTTTCATACCAGGCCAAAAGAAATTATCACATAGAATAGAATAAGTCTTATTAACCCAAAAGTGACCCATCAAACCACCCCCATGTGCCTCATTAATCAACAACACACACAAAGAATAGTGAGGCACACACAACCTGTTCTTTTTAAACAAATACCCATCAAAGAAATAAAAGGCATCAAATGCATTTCCGTCAGTACAAGTACTATGCACTTTACCAAAATCAGCATCATCTATATACAACTCTTTTGTATACTCAAAACCTAATAACTTAGAATCAAGAGTATTAAGAAGTGCATACCTTCACGAAAGTGCATCAGCAACCACATTATCCTTATCATTCTTGTACTTGATCACATATGGAAATATTTCTATGAATTCCATCCACTTTGCATGTCTTCTATCCACCTTATCTTACGCTCTTAGATGCTTCAAGGATTCATGATCCGTGTGTATAACAAACTCTTTTGGCCACAAGTAATGCTGCGATGTTTGAAGTGCATGAGCCAAAGCAAACAACTTCTTGTCGTATGTAGGATAGTTCAAGGCTGCTCCATTCAATTTCTCACTAAAGAAACATATAGGCCGCCCCTCTTGCGTCAAAACAGCCCCAATTCCAACACCACTAGCATCACATTCAATCTCAAAAGTCGTATCAAAGTTAGGCAAAACTAGCAAAGGTGCATTGCATAATTTATCCTTAAGCAAATTAAAAGCATGTTCTTATGGATCACCCCAATGGAATATAACATTCTTTTTACTAGTTCATTCAAGGGTGCAGCAATGATGCTAAAGTCCTTAATAAACCTCTTGTAAAAACTAGCCAAACCATGAAAACTCCTCACTTGACTCACATTAGTAGGTTTCGGCCATTCTTGAATAGCCTTTACCTTTTCACTATCCACCTCCACACCATGCATACCAACAATATAACCAAGAAAATTGACGTTATCTAAACAAAAACTACACTCCTAAGATTAGCATAAAGCTTCTTTTTTCGAAGAACATCTAAAACTGCTGTAATATGCATGACATGTTCATTTAATGACCTAGAATAAATCAAAATGTCATCAAAATATACAACCATATATTTACCAAGAAACTCACGCAGGACATGATTCATTAATCTCATGAAAGTACTAGGCGCATTTGTAAGTCCAAAAGGCATGACCAACCACTCAAACAACCCATACTTGGTCTTAAATGCAGTTTTCCATTAATCACCTGGTTTCATTTTAATTTGATTGTATCCACTATGCAAATCAATCTTAGTAAATACACATGCACCATGCAACTCATCAAGCATATCATCTAACCTAGGAATAGGATGATGATACTTTACCGTTATTTTATTAATTGCACGGCAATCCACACACATTCTCCATGTTCCATCTTTCTTGGGTACCAAAATTACTAGAACCGCACATGGACTCAAGCTTTCCCTCACATACCCTTTTGACATTAGCTTATCGACTTTTCTTTGGAGCTCCTTTGTCTCCTCTGGATTGCTTCTATAGGCTGGTCTATTTGGTATGGCAGCCCTTGGCACGAAGTCTATTTGATGTTCTAAACCTCTTTCAGGTGGTAAACCACTCGGCATCTCTTCAGGAAACACATCATCAAGCTCCTGCAACAAATCAACAAACTCTCTTTAATATGAATCAAGGCTGCCATGAGATTCCATTGCAAAGGCATGCACCAAAAGGTCCAAAATGGAAATGCAATTCATGCATGAAAATAAGAGTCCAACCTTATAATGAAGCATTCAGTCCATTTTGAAGAATAAAAGCCATTCAGCTATGATTAGGCCTTTAGGCTTAATTCATATTTATATGGGTTCTTATCTTTTGGATTTTAGCTTAAGTAATTCTTTTAGTTTATTTTTATTTAATTAAGGATTATTTTATTAAGTGTGAGTTATATGTGTGGTGTGGAGTTACAAATGAGTGCACATGTTAAGTTGTCATTTGGGAGTTACAAAATGAGTGCCATCAATGTAAAAAAAACAGCCATTTTTATGAGTTTTAAGGGGAATTAAAAGGGAAAATATGGGAAAGCTCAAAAGACATGCATTTAGGGTTCTTTGTCTGTTTTTGGCTATAAATATCAAAGCCAAATTCATTTGTAAAAGCAATTGATGAATGATAATCTTTATTTGCTCTTTGTGTGTGTTTTTACTTAAATTCTTGCATGAACTTTGAACTTATCAAACTATTTTTTAGTTTGTGGCTTTCTCTAACCAAAATCTTATGTTTGATTCTTACCTTATCCAATCATACTTGGTTTGTGGCGTTTCGAGCTGAATTCAAGTGCTAGTTTCATTGTTGGAACTAGTTTTCCCTAACTTTACTTGAGGAGATCCTTGGGTTTTCGAATAATCTTGATTGGAGGGTGTTTTCTTGCATTCCATATATATCATAACTCATTAGTTATTAGGGTGTATGGTTGCTAAGATGATGATTTCCTATCATTTGGTATCAGAGCTTGCTTCAAGTTGAGGTTTGCTTTTCTTTGTGTTTTATGTGTTATTGAAGTTTCTCATCTTCTTTACTTTTTTTTATGCTGAATTCTTCTTGTTTCAATTTTTTCCTTCTAAGTACTCTTTATTTTAAGATTTACACCTTTGTGTTCACTAAATAAATTTTTGTTTTCCCTTCTTGTTAATCTCTTTATGTTGTTTTCTTATCCTTGAAATTCCGTATCATATTTTCTGTTCTTTCCTTCAAACTTCTTTGTGGTTCTTTATTTTCATCTTTATTTCATCCTTAGACACAAAAAAAGAATGTTTCATGAAGCTGAGTTCATTAGACAATGTCGAAATCCTCGTTATCAATCTTATGATAAGATGTGGGGTTAAAGAAATAATCCTTATGAAGAGTGTAGATAAAATTTTTATTCTTCTAGGCCTAAACCTAAGAGGTTAGATAGACAACCAAGTCAAGTTTTTATTGATGAATTGTCAACGGAGAACAAATCTTTAAGAATTAGTTTTGAAGCATTTAAGCATGGGCTTGAAGAGTTCAATATGTTGACTAACACCTTTCTTAAGCATCTCAAAGATAAAGAAGATTCAAAGTCATCATTGAATACTAACATCAATTGAGTAGATGAGATAAATTGCTCTATTGAAGTCAATGTAGATTCTGAAGATGTGATAATTGAAGATGGCGAGGAAGACAATGATTTGCTACCTCTGAATAAATTCAATAATAAAGAGCTTGTTGTTATCAAGGAAGCAAGATTCAAGAAATGAAGAATGGCTGTTGCTTGATGAAATTGAACCTTTTGAGCATGTTGAATTTATTGGTACTAATAATATTATTTGTTCTAAAGATCCTCTAATCACTATTGCGAAGGAATTGCAGGTTGATGGCATTCTATTACTGTTTCATATTATATGTTTATTTCTTTCGCAATATTTAGGCAAAATTTGAGGATGAATTTTCTTTCAAGAAAGGGGGAATGATATGAATCAAGGCTACCATGAGATTCCATTACAAAGGCTTGCACCAAAAGGTCCAAAATAGAAATGCAACTCATGCATGAAAATAAGAGTCCAACCTTATAATGAAGCATTCAGTCCATTTTGAAGAATAAAAGCCATTTAGCTATGATTAGGACTTTAGGCTTAATTCATATTTATATGGGTTCTTATCTTTTGGGTTTTAGCTTAAGTAATTCTTTTAGTTTATTTTTATTTAATTAAGGATTATTTTATTAGGTGTGAGTTATATGTGTGTTGTGTGGAGTTACAAATGAGTGCACATGTTTAGTTGTCAATTGGGAAAAACAGCCACTTTTATGAGTTTTAAGGGGAATTATAGGGGAAAATGTGGGAAAGCTCAAAAGACATCCATTTAGGTTTCTTTTTCTTGTTTTTGCTATAAAAATCAAAGCCAAATTCATTTGTAAAATCAATTGATCAATGATAATCTTTATTTACTCTTTGTGAGTGTTTTTACTTAAATTCTTGCATGAACTTTGAACTTATCAAACTATTTTTTAGTTTGTGGCGTTCTCTAACCAAAATCTTGTGTTTGATTCTTAACTTATCAAATCATACTTGGTTTGTGGTATTTCGAGCTAAATTCAACTACTAGTTTCATTGTTGGAACTAGTTTTCTCTGACTTCACTTGAAGAGATTCTTGGGTTTTTGAATCATCTTGATTGGAGGGTGTTTTCTTGCATTCCATATGTATCATAACTCATCAATTGTTGGGGTGTATGGTTGCTAAGATGATGATTTCCTATCACTCTTGGCAAGGCAAGATCAAGTGCATTAATAGTGTTCAAATAAACATCTTTACAAGTAATAAAAAACACTACTCTATTAGTATGCAATGCATGCCTAATATCATTTTCCCTAGCCAAGAAACTACCCTTTTTCACCTTGGGTTTCTCACTAGGCTCAATGCCACTATCCTTACCACTTTTAGGTGGTATAAGTATGTCCTTTGCATTTTCAGCCTCTACTCTCTCTTTTTCAATCTTACATTGATCATCATACACTTTCTTGGGAGAGAGAGGTGTTAGGGTCACTTTCCTCCCATCTTCACAAATGAATACCTATTAAAAAAGCCATCATGTGAGACTTTCCTATCAAATTGCCATGGTCTACCTAACAGGATATGTCCAGCATGCATTAGTACTACATCACATAACACCTCATCAGCATATCTACCAATTTGAAATGACACTATAACCTGTTTATTTACTTTCATTTCACCATAATTATTTAGCCAAAGCAATCTATAAGGTCTAGGATGAGGAATCAATTTTAAACCCAATTTTTCAACCATGGACACACTAGCAACATTTGTGCAACTACCACTATCAATAATAAGGTTACAAGTCTTACCTTGTACATGGCATCTAGTGTGAAATATGTTCTCTCTTTACTGCTCCATATTATCTTCATCCTTCATATGTGTATTAAGTGTACGTCTTACCACTAAAAGCTCTCCTTTCATGGGCCCTTCAATGCTATCATCACTACTCTCTTGCTTTTGTGGCATCTCTTCCCCTTCACTTTCACCTTCAGTCTCAATATCTTCATAATCTGAAGCAATCATTGTCTTTCTGTTTGGACATTGAGATGTAATGTGTACGCTGCCCAACCACTTAAAACACTTGATGTCTCAGTTTCTTTGCTTATGTGGCTCGGTCTTATAAGTAACCCCTAGATCATCCACTCTTTTTTGCTTGGTATCCTGCAAAACAGAATTGTTAGCATCAAATTTACCTCCTTTGGTGTCATTGCTCCAGTTTGATTTGGTATTGGAATTAGTTCCCCAATTCAGTTTTGAACTCGAATTTGAAGACCAATTCGGTTTAGACTCTTCCTTTGTTGTCCACCTCGTTTTGAGTTGTCTTTCCACATTTATAGCAAGGTGTACCATCTCATCAATCTCCACATAATTTTGTAACTCAACGCAATTAGCAATCTCCTTATTCATGCCCCTCAGAAAACGTGACATTGTGGCCTCCATCTCCTCCTATAAATCTAATCTAGCCATCAACATCTCAATCTCCTTGAAATAATCCTGTATGCTTTTTGTACCTTGTCTCAAGTATTGGAGTTTTTGGTACAACTCTATTTGGTGATGCATAAGTACAAACCTCCTCTTCATAACAAACTTAAGAGCCACCCAACTATTGATAGGCTCTTCCCCATTTCTTCTCCTACTCATTACCATCTGGTCATACTATAAAATTGCATGAAATCTGCCCAAGAACACTTGTAAGAGAGAAACAAGATAAAGAGGGATAATAATTAGCTTTTGAATGATTAAGTCTGATTTGAATGGAATATATATGGTGTTAATCCCTTTCAAATTCGTATTCCCTAATTAGATCTCTCAAAACAGCCTCAAAGTCAATCCAAATCCCCTTTAGATTAGGAAATCTAAGTTCTAACCTGATTTGCCAACTAATAATCCCTTAAAATTAGGAGTACCCTTGATTTTAGCCTAGGAACACTGCACTTTACTTGCACAAACGAAATCAGAAAAAGAAACTAGAAGCTAAATACGAATTAATAAGTAAAGAAAGATGAATAAACTAAAGTCAAATCAAGAACCAGAGAGGAGTTGACTGGTGAACCATAGTCCTAGATTCTATGAGCCCGCTTAATGAAAATAAGAAAAAATTCGTGTGGGCTTGCCAAATAACACTCCAACCCAAATTACTTCATTATAAGCATCCTAGACATCAAAACAGTCGCGTACCTACTTGTATTACGCTTAGATTAATCGAAAATAATAAGATTTCTCCCTTTCGCGCGTGGATTTACGTCTCGTCCCGCTTGATGATCAAGCAAAGCATCAACGCCACCGGCCAAGCTTGTCAACTGCCTTCTCATGATTCTTTACGCTAATCCCTGTGCCATTAGGAGTCCTCGTGCCGAGAGGAACAAAGAATGATGGAGATTCCAATGGTTCAAGTCCTGAATATGGGTATGCCTAGATTCTCGTCGTTCCCTCCTTCCTCTAAAAGATTCGACCGAGATCATTCGAGAATGATATTACTGCTCAATCAACTGATCTTATTTCATTCGAAAATGATATCAATACTTGATCAACTAATTTAATTTCCTCGCATTTGTCCTAGCAATGGATCTGTGCCTATGCTTGTCGTTTACACGCGCTTTCACTCGAAACTCGTGCTTATTCTCCCCAAATAGAACCGAACCATCATACTAAATAAATATTAGAAAGAGAGGCACAAAAGAAAGCAAAGAAATCGTAACTTCTTTGTTCTTCTATGTACGGCTAGGCGTAAGGATCAAATCGAAATGATTTAGACACTAGAGTAGACAAAGAACACAAAAGAATGGAAGGATGCGAGCGATAAGTATATGTTTGCCAGGGCGACTCGTGATTAGCTCTCAAAGTTCTTGAAAGAACCCATAACTTTATTTACCACAAGATAGAAAACTGAAATAGTATGCTCATTAGCCTCAAGTATTCGGTTGCATGCGATTTTTAAGGTGCAAAATCCCTCATTCCATAAGACAAAGAAACTAGAAGCTATATACGAAATAATGAATAAATAAAGATGAATAAACTAAAGTCAAATCAAGAACTAGAGAGGAGTTGACTGGTCAACAGGACTCCTAGATTCGATGAGGCAGCTTAACGAAAACAAGGAGAAATTCGTGTGGGCCTACCTAATAACACTCCAGCCCAAATTACTTCATTGTATGTGTCCCAAACATCAAAACGGTCACGTTCCTGCTTGTATTATGCTTGGATTAATAAAAAATAACATGATTTCTCCCTTTCACGTGTGGATTTACGTCTCGGCCCGCTTGATGATCAAGCAAAGCATCAACGCCACCGGCCAAGCTTCTCAACCGCCTTCTCATGATTCTTTACACTTATCCTTGTGCCATCAGGAGTCCTCGTGCCAAGAGGAACAAGGAATGATGGAGATTCCAATGGTTCCAGTCCTGAATATGGGCGTCCCTAGATTCTCGTCGTTCCCTCCTTCCTCCAAAAGATTCGACCGAGATCATTCGAGAATGATATCAATGCTTGATCAACTGATTTCATTTTATTCGAGAATGATATCAATACTCGATCAACTAATTTAATTTCCTTGCATTTTTCCTAGCAATGGATCTATGCCTATGCTTGGAGCTTAAACGCGCTTTCAGTCGACACTCATGCTTATGCTCCCCAAATAGAATCGAACCATCATTACTAAGCAAAGATTAAAAAGAGAGGCACAAAAGAAAGGAAAGATATCGCAAGTCCTTTGTTCTTCTCGGTACGGCTGGGCATAAGGATCAAATCAAATCGATTTAGACAATAGGGTAGACAAAGAACACAAAAGAAAGGAAGGACGCGAGCGATAAGTCTATGTTTGCCAGTGCGACTCGTTATTAGCTCGCAAAGTTCTTGAAAGAACCCATAACTTGATTTTCCACAAGGTAGAAAACTGAAATAGTATGCTCATTAGTCTCAAGTATTCGGTTGCATGCGGTTTTTATGGTACAAAATCCCTCATTCCATAAGAAAAAGAAACTAGAAGCTAAATACGAATTAATAAATAAAGAAAGAAGAATAAAGTAAAGTCAAATAAAAAACTAGAGAGGAGTTGACTGGTCAACCATAGTCCTAAGATCTATGAGCTAGCTTAACAAAAATAAGGAGAAATTCGTGTGGGCCTACCTAATATGCTTGCCGCTTACACGCACTTTCACTCGGGCCTACCTGATATGCTTGCCGCTTACACGCGCTTTCATTCAACACTCATGCTTATGTTGCCAAAATAAAACCAACCCATCATACTAAACAAAGATTAGAAAGAGAGGCACAAAAGAAAAGAACAAAATTAGAACATAGGTACGATATCGGGTATGATAAGGAAAGAAATCATAAGTTCTTTGTTCTTCTCCGTACGACTGGACATAAGGATCAATCGAATTGATTTAGACACTAGGGTAGACAAAGTACACACAAAAGAAAGGAAGGACACGAGCGATAAGTCTATTTTTTTCAAAGGGGAGTCTTGATTAGCTCGCAAAGTTCTGGAAAGAACCCATAACTTCATTTCCCACGAGGTAGAAAACTGAAATACTATGCTCATTAGCCTCAAGTATTCGGTTGCATGCGGTTTTTATAGTGCGATATCCCTCATTCCATAAGAAAAAGAAACTGGAAGCTAAATACGAATTAATAAATAAACAAAGATGAATAAACTAAAGTCAAATCAAGAACCAGAGAGGAGTTGACTGGTCAACTATAGTCCATGTTTTGTGAGCCAGCTTAACAAAAATAAGGAGAAATTCGTGTGGGCCTACTCAATAACACTCTAACCTAAATTACTTCATCGTATGCCTCCTAGACATCAAAACGGTCGCGTTCCTGCTTGTATTATGCTTGGATTAATCGAAAACAACATGATTTCTCCCTTTTGCGCATGGATTTAGGTCTCGTCCCGCTTGATGATCAAGCGAAGCATCAACCCTACCAGCCAAGCTTGTCAACTGCCTTCTTATGATTCTTTACTCTAATCCTTGTGCCATCAGCAGTCCTCGTGTAACGCCTGCATTTTCTCATCATCCATGTTATGTGCATTTACATTTAATCATTGGGCATATGATGGTATATCAATGATATTTTTATTTTATGAGAACATATATATATTAATTATAAGTAGAGAATAAGAAGCATGATATTAGATTATTAATTTAGATAAGTTGATTAAGTACTTGGGTTATGTGTATTAAGCCTTAAGACTTAATTGAACCAATAGTTGAAGGTTGGGTAAATAGATTGGACTTAAAAGATACAATTAAAAGTTAGTACCTATATATGGTTAGTAAGAATTAATTTAGGGTGATAAAAATAGTTTAGTAGGTGGTGGCATTAAGAGAGGAATATTGGAAATTGGAACCATGAGTAAGCTCATTTTACCTCTTCATTTCTCTAAAATTCGTACATGGCCAAAAACACAAAATTTGGAATAAGAGAGAGGAGTGGAATACCTAGAAAAACTTAAGATTAAGATAGGATTTTGCCAACTATTGAAGGAGCCAAGCTAAAGCTAAAGGATTTAAGCATATTAGCAACCCAAAAGCTGAAATTGGTAAGTTGTTACTTGAGTGTTATAAATTCGTCATTAGGGTTCTTGATTACAAATTGGAAAAACTTCATTTGATGGTCTCATTGATTAATTAAAGGTCTGATTATCATGAATTAGTAGAGTATTGAATGATTGCATAAAGATTAAGCTTGATTTAAGTTTAAGTATGTTAAGATAGAAAACTGTCAAAATTCCAGCAACCTTGATGTTCTGTATTTTAGGCATAACATGGGTTATATAAGTCCAAATTAAGCTTAATTGGTGTCTATGGAAAGTTTAGAGAGTCCTCTATAACTTTGTAGTTTTGTGATTTTGCTATTTTTGCCGTTTTGGTTGCTTAAATTGATCAAACAGATTGCTGCTCGGGTACAACTAGCTGTATGACCCTTGCTCAGTAATTTGAAAATAATTAAATCTATAGAAGTCGGAATTGAGTAATTCTTCTTGGAGATGAAACTAGACGCATAAATGGATATGTCAATTTAGTATGAGATTTTTGTATTAAGCCAATTTTTCCCAGCAATAAATATACCTTGGTACTAAATTCTGTCTAGAAAACAGAAATGTTGGAGATTAGTTTTATGCAATTTATTGATGTTAATTTGAGTTAGATTGGTATTTAACTAGATGGGAAATGTTTATAGGATATTAAAACAGTAATTGAGAGTCTTAGAGGAAGAGTTAGACCTATGAATTAGAGAGGGGATGATCTTGTAATGCATTAGAACTCGCATTTACATGAATATTTGTAATATGCATGAAATGTGAATTGATGAATGTGTTGACAGGTACTCAAAGGCCTGGAAAGGAAGTTGTGGAGAAAGGAGGTTCTTATATGCTAAAGGAATAAGTATATTTTGAGTAAGTAAATAGTTAATATTTGCTATGTTCATATATTTAATCAAATGTTCCGCAAATGGTTGCGTTTGCTTAATATTGTTTATGTTTGAATGACTGAGATGGAAATGATTGGTGTGGAGTGGAACAATTGTTATTGCTGAAATATGATATAAGTGAAATGATTGAATTGTGATGTTAAGTGCATATGTGCATGTGAATGGTGGATTCCCCTATGAAAAAAAAGATATATATATATAAAGCCTTGGGAGGCTAAAGCCTAGAGAGGCTATAAAAGTGTATAATGTGAGATGAGGCGGAGCAGCTTACGTGTGTGATATGTGAGGATGAGGCGGAGCAGCACATTAAAGGGGATCCACAAGCCGTGAGAACTAACCATAATTGTTGAATTGTATTTCTTCTATGATGGTTGTAATGAATTGAGTAGAATGGTATGACTTTATACCTAAACTATGAATATCATGGAAAGTTATGTGATTGGGTGGAAATTGTATTAAGTGTATGTGATATAGATTATGTTGATTATTTATTTATACTTGGTGGAGGCTCACCCTCTCCAAAATTTTTCTTTTCAGGTTTGTAAATAGTAGTGCATCCGTTGGTTGTATGCGAAGTCTAGCTTTTAGCGATTCTGTCAAGTTGGGCCAGTTTTGTGAAGTCTCCTCCTGATGCATTTTTGTATGCAGTTATGTGATATATATGGAAGTATGCCTTATAAGGCATAAGAAGATGTTTGTAATACTTGTTAAATGATGTTTAAGTATAATCATATGTTTATATTGTAATAACCTTGTGTCCGGATTCTTAACAACCTACATATTGACCTATCTACCTGTAGTATATATTCTCTGACGCTTGTATGCTTCCGGCTAATGTTTATTGGTTAGTATGTGATGGGGGTGTTACATTTTAGTGGTATCGGGCGGGGATTAGATTCATTGGGAGTAGATTCATGTTGCACATCATTAAGCATATGATATATGTTCTTTGAACTTGACTGAATATTTGCATTTAATATATATAGATGGAGAGACAAGGAGAACCATGGCCCGGATAAGTCATTAGAGTCCCATGCATGGTCATGAAAATGCATCCGAACATGATCAACATGATGAGCATGAGCTACATTCTGAAAATGCTACACGATCGAATGTACAAAATGTTATGGAACAGTTTATGGATTTTCCGATGCAACGGGCGAGCTCAACAACAAGCACTTCGGACTCAACAACAAAAGGTCGTGATAGATAAGAATTATGAAAGAGTTAGGAAACAAGGTGCTAATGTTTTCAAGGTACTCTGATCCTACCGAGGCCGAGGAATGGTTACGAAATCTGAGAAGGGTGTTGGATAGATTTAATTGCACATCCGAACAAAGGCTTCTATATACGGTATCTTTAATAGAAAAGATGCACTTGATTGGTGGGAAACAGTTTTAAGAAGCAAAGATCGACCAATGACTTTGACTTGGAATGATTTCTTGAGAGAATTTGCTTTGAGAAGTATACTCCAGAAATTTATAGAGAGGAAAGAAGCTTGAATTTCTTGATTTGAAACAGAATGATATGTCGATTGCAGTCGAAGTTCAATTTGTGAGATTATGTAAGTATGCACCGGAAGAAATAGCAAGAACTGAAAGGAAGAAATTTGAGATGGGTTTGAGGCTTGACATTCGTGAGAAAATGGCGGTGAAACCTCATAATTACAATGCCTCAATTGAAGGCTGCTTTGAGAGTCAAGAAACATCATTTGAAAGGAATACTATGGAAGCTAAAAAGAATAAGATCATTGGTGCTTATAGTAATCCTCCAAGACATATTAGTATTTCTTCGTTTAGAGGCTCTAATTCACAGTGGAGTAGTTATCGTGGACGAGGGTTTGGTGGTCGATCTAGTAGATCCTCCATAGTACCTTATAGTAGAGGTGGATACAATTCATCCAGGACTTGAGGGAGGACAAGTTTGACCGGTGAGAGGTTTGCTCCTGTTTGTCCCTCACGTGCAGCGGGAGACATCTTGGAGAATGTTGGGGACCTAGACCGGTAGTATGTTTTACTTGTAGTAGGCCGGGACATTATTCTAGAGATTGTCCTATGAGAAGAAATAATGTTTGGAGAATCTTACACGGTGGGTCGGAGTAGTGTTGGTGAAAATATTCCAGTTGGTTCGAGGCGGGAGAGAGGAAGAGGTGGCGGAGGAGGTTTAACTATTTCAGCAACACCATCGGAACAAATTGGTCAACCACAAGCACAAGCTAGAGTATTTGCTACTACTAGAAATGAAGCATTTGTAGCACCTGAAATTATTCTTGGTATACTTTCTATTCATGATTCCGATGCACATGTTCTTATTGATCCTGGATCCACATGTTCATTCATATCACATGATTTTGCATCGCATGTTCATGCTAATATAGAGGCATTAGGTTATGATATATATGTATCTATGCCTGCCGGGGTATTATCCGCGAGTAAATCACGATAGTGAGATCATGTCCTGTAGTAGTAGATAGTGTCAAACTACATGCGGATTTGGTTGTTATTAATCTTAGAGAGTTTGATGTTATTTTGGGGATGGATTGGTTGTCAAGAAATCATGCTATTGTTGATTGTAAAACGAAGGAAGTGGCTATGGAAATACAAGGAGAAATGAAAATAGTAATGGTGGGTGAAAGGAAGACAATTCCTAATTGTTTGATTTCGTGATTCTTGCATGTCGATTAATTAAAAATGGATGTGAAGCATATCTAATTAGTTTTATAGATACTACTAAGGTCAGTCCAGGGGTATTAGACATTCCGTTAGTCGGAGAATTTCCTAACATATTCTTAGATGATTTGCACCGGTTTGCCACCAAATCGAGAGGTTGATTTTGAGATTGACATCATCCCTGCATCGCACCTATTTCCATTGCACCATACGGAATGGCTCCATTAGAATTGAAAGAATTAAAGAAGCAATTAGAAGAGTTACTTGATAAAGGTTTCATCAGGCCAAGTACTTCACCTTGGGGAGCACCCGATTACATTTGTGAAGAAAAGGATGGTAGTATGCGATTATGTATTGATTATAGGCAATTGAATAGGATTACGTTGAAGAATAAATATCCATTGCCGAGAATTGATGATTTGCTTGATCGGTTAAAAGGTGCAACTGTGTTCTCTAAAATTGATTTAAGATCGGGTTATTGGCAACTCCGGGTTGAAGAGAAATCTATTGCCAAGAGCGGCATTCGGAACAAGGTATGGGCACTATGAATTTATTGTGATGCCATTTGGTTTAACAAATGCTCCTGCTGTTTTTATGTCACTAATGAACAACACTTTCCAGCCATATTTAGATCACTTTGTTATTGTGTTCATTGATGATATTCTGATTTACTCTAGAAGCCCGGAAGAGCATGAACAACACTTGAGAATTGTTTCTGATTTTGAGGGAAAAACAGTTGTATGCAAAATTCAACAAATCGCGAGTTTTGGATGGAGGAAATTGCATTCTTAGGGCATATTATTTCTAAACATGGAGTGCAACCGGATTCATCAAAGATTAAAGCAATTATTGAATGGGAACCTTCTAGAAATGTTTCCGAAGTTCGAAGTTTTCTTGGGTTAGGCTGGCTATTATAGAAGATTTGTAAAAGACTTTTCGGTTATTGCTAAGCCTCTAACAGCTTTGTTAAAGAAGAATGTGCCATTCCGGTGGACGGAGTTATGTGATCAAAATTTTCAAGAGTTGAAGAAAAGGCTTACTACTACACCGATACTGCATTGCCATCCGAAAATGGAGGTTATGTTGTATATCGATGCTTCTAGGCAAGGACTTGGATGTGTCTTAATGCGGCATGGGAAGGTTATAGCTTATGCTTCAAGACAATTCGCGACCTCATGAGCTGAATTATCCTACACATGATCTTGAATTAGCGGTATTGTACATGCATTGAAGATATGGCGACATTATTTATACGGGGAGACATTTCGGATATTCTTGATCATAAGAGTTTGAAATATATCCCTACGCGGAAAGAGTTGAATCCGAGACAACGAAGATGGATTGAGCTTCCGAAGGATTATGATTGCACTATTGATTATCATCCTGGAAAAGCAAATGTTGTTCTTTGATGCTTTAAGTAGGAAGTCGTTGGAAAATTTTTCAAGTATGATTTGCTACAATGTAGAATATTTAGTTGCACTTAGAGCTATGGATGTGAAGTTTTATGTTTATGACAATGATCATTAGCCACATTACAAGTAAAGCCTTTGATTGGAGATAAAATTAAAGATGCAGTGTGAAGATTCTTATTTGCAAAGGATGAAGGGTAGAGTACAAGAAGGAAAGAATACACAATTTGTGTTGAAAGATGATGGTGTGTTATTGAATAGAAATCGTGTATGTGTACACTGATGTAGGAAATTTGAGAAAGGAAATCATGCATGAAGCGCACTATGCACCTTATGCAATGCATCCCGGAAGTACCAAAATGTATAAAAATTTGAAGCCTTATTATTGGTGGCCGGGCAATGAAGAAGGATGTGGCAGAATTTGTGAGTAAGTGTTTGACATGTCGGCAAGTGAAAGGAGAGCACCGGGCACTGCAGGTAAACTTCATTCTTTATCTATACCTGTGTGGAAGTGGGATAAGATTACTATGGATTTTGTTATGGGATTGCCGCGTACATTTAACAAGCATGATGCTATTTGGGTAATTGTTGATCGACTTACTAAATGTGCTCATTTCTTACCTGTGAAACAAAACAGATTCACTTGATAAACTTGCTTTGAATTGTATATTTCCGAGATTTTTAGATTGCATGGTGTGCCTATATCTATTGTATCGGATAGGGATCCTAGATTTACTTCTCGTTTACGGGAGAGTTTGCAGGAAAGCATATGGTACTAAGCTTCATTTCGGTGCTGACTTTTCATCCCTCAAACAGGATGGGCAATCGGAAAGAACTATTCGGACATTAGAAGATATGATGAGGGCTTGCACACTTGAGTTCAAGGGTAAACTGGGATGATTACATACCACGGATGGAATTTCGCGTATAACAACAGTTTTCATTCTAGTATCGGTATGGCTCCTTATGAAGCTTTGTATGGGAGGAAATGTAGAAGTCCAGTTCTTTGGGATGTTGAAGGTTTAAGACGACTTGAAGGTCCAGAATTGGTACAAGAAGCGGTGGATAAAATAGAGATAGTTAAAAAGAATTTGAAAGTAGCACGGAGATGAGACAAAAAAGAGTTATGCTGATTTGCATCGAAGGGAAATGGAATATATTGTGGGTGATAAAGTTTTCTTGCGGGTATCACCATGGAAAGGAATATTAAGGTTTGGTAAACAAGGGAAATTGAGTCCAGAGGTATGTAGGACCTTATGAAATTATTGAAAGAGTTGGACCATTGGCTTATAGGTTAGCATTACCTATGAGTTGTCTTCTATTCATGATGTTTTCACGTTTCTATGTTGAGGCGATATAGATCGGATCCTAGTCATATCATTCCGGAGCCGGAGATAGAAATCAGAAAAGTTGACATATGTGGAAGAACCGATAGAAATTCTTGATCGAAGGGTTAAGAAATTGAGAAATAAAGACATTCCTATGGTCAAAATTAAGTGGAGTCATCATTCACCAAGAGAAGCAACTTGGGAAGTAGAAGAGCATATGAGACAGTATCCGCATCTATTCCATAGTAATGTTGGTGAGTTGTTAAAATTTCGGGGACGAAATTTCTTAAGGAAGGGAGAGTTATACTTTGCATTTTCTCATCATCCATGTTATGTGCATTTACATTTAATCATTGGGCATATGATGGTATATCAATGATATTTTTATTTTATGAGAACATATATATATTAATTATAAGTAGAGAATAAGAAGCATGATATTAGATTATTAATTTAGATAAGTTGATTAAGTACTTGGGTTATGTGTATTAAGCCTTAAGACTTAATTGAACCAATAGTTGAAGGTTGGGTAAATAGATTGGACTTAAAAGATACAATTAAAAGTTAGTACCTATATATGGTTAGTAAGAATTAATTTAGGGTGATAAAAATAGTTTAGTAGGTGGTGGCATTAAGAGAGGAATATTGGAAATTGGAACCATGAGTAAGCTCATTTTACCTCTTCATTTCTCTAAAATTCGTACATGGCCAAAAACACAAAATTTGGAATAAGAGAGAGGAGTGGAATACCTAGAAAAACTTAAGATTAAGATAGGATTTTGCCAACTATTGAAGGAGCCAAGCTAAAGCTAAAGGATTTAAGCATATTAGCAACCCAAAAGCTGAAATTGGTAAGTTGTTACTTGAGTGTTATAAATTCGTCATTAGGGTTCTTGATTACAAATTGGAAAAACTTCATTTGATGGTCTCATTGATTAATTAAAGGTCTGATTATCATGAATTAGTAGAGTATTGAATGATTGCATAAAGATTAAGCTTGATTTAAGTTTAAGTATGTTAAGATAGAAAACTGTCAAAATTCCAGCAACCTTGATGTTCTGTATTTTAGGCATAACATGGGTTATATAAGTCCAAATTAAGCTTAATTGGTGTCTATGGAAAGTTTAGAGAGTCCTCTATAACTTTGTAGTTTTGTGATTTTGCTATTTTGCCGTTTTGGTTGCTTAAATTGATCAAACAGATTGCTGCTCGGGTACAACTAGCTGTATGACCCTTGCTCAGTAATTTGAAAATAATTAAATCTATAGAAGTCGGAATTGAGTAATTCTTCTTGGAGATGAAACTAGACGCATAAATGGATATGTCAATTTAGTATGAGATTTTTGTATTAAGCCAATTTTTCCCAGCAATAAATATACCTTGGTACTAAATTCTGTCTAGAAAACAGAAATGTTGGAGATTAGTTTTATGCAATTTATTGATGTTAATTTGAGTTAGATTGGTATTTAACTAGATGGGAAATGTTTATAGGATATTAAAACAGTAATTGAGAGTCTTAGAGGAAGAGTTAGACCTATGAATTAGAGAGGGGATGATCTTGTAATGCATTAGAACTCGCATTTACATGAATATTTGTAATATGCATGAAATGTGAATTGATGAATGTGTTGACAGGTACTCAAAGGCCTGGAAAGGAAGTTGTGGAGAAAGGAGGTTCTTATATGCTAAAGGAATAAGTATATTTTGAGTAAGTAAATAGTTAATATTTGCTATGTTCATATATTTAATCAAATGTTCGCGAAATGGTTGCGTTTGCTTAATATTGTTTATGTTTGAATGACTGAGATGGAAATGATTGGTGTGGAGTGGAACAATTGTTATTGCTGAAATATGATATAAGTGAAATGATTGAATTGTGATGTTAAGTGCATATGTGCATGTGAATGGTGGATTCCCCTATGAAAAAAAAGATATATATATATAAAGCCTTGGGAGGCTAAAGCCTAGAGAGGCTATAAAAGTGTATAATGTGAGATGAGGCGGAGCAGCTTACGTGTGTGATATGTGAGGATGAGGCGGAGCAGCACATTAAAGGGGATCCACAAGCCGTGAGAACTAACCATAATTGTTGAATTGTATTTCTTCTATGATGGTTGTAATGAATTGAGTAGAATGGTATGACTTTATACCTAAACTATGAATATCATGGAAAGTTATGTGATTGGGTGGAAATTGTATTAAGTGTATGTGATATAGATTATGTTGATTATTTATTTACTGAGCTGGAGGCTCACCCTTCTCCAAAATTTTTCTTTTCAGGTTTGTAAATAGTAGTGCATCCGTTGGTTGTATGCGAAGTCTAGCTTTTAGCGATTCTGTCAAGTTGGGCCAGTTTTGTGAAGTCTCCTCCCGATGCATTTTTGTATGCGATTTATGTGATATATATGGAAGTATGCCTTATAAGGCATAAGAAGATGTTTGTAATACTTGTTAAATGATGTTTAAGTATAATCATATGTTTATATTTTAATAACCTTGTGTCTGGATTCTTAACAACCTACATATTGACCTATCTACCTGTAGTATATATTCTACGACGCTTGTATGCTTCCTGGCTAATGTTTATTGGTTAGTATGTGATGGGGGTGTTACACCTCGTGCCGAGAGGTACAAAGAATGATGGAGATCCCACTACTCCAAGTCTTGAATTTGGGCATGCCTAGATTCTCGTTGTTCACTCCTTCCTCCAAAAGATTCAGCCGAGATCATTCGAGAATGATATTAATGCTCGATCGACTAATTTCATTTCATTTAAGAATGATATCACTGCTCGGCCAACTAAGTTAAATTTCCTTACCTTTTGTCCAAGCAGTGGATATGTGCCTATGCTTGCCACTTACACATTCTTTCATTCGACACTCGTGCTTATGCTCCCTAAATAGAACCAAACCATCATACTAAATAAAGATTAGAAAGAGAGGCACAAAAGAAACGAACAAAATTAGAACATAGGTACGATATCGGGTCCGATAAGGAAACGAATCGTAAGTTCTTTATTCTTCTTCGTACGGCTGGAAGTAGGATCAAATCGAATTGATTTATACACTAGGGTAGACAAAGAGCACACAAAAGAAAGGAAGGACGCGAGCGATAATTCTATTTCTTTCAAAGGCGAGCCTTGATTAGCTCTCAAAGTTCTTGAAAGAACCCATAACTTGATTTCCCACAAGGTAGAAAACTGAAATACTATGCTCATTAGCCTTAAGTATTCGGTTGCATGCAGTTTTTAAGGTGCGAAATCCCTCATTCCATAAGGAAAAGAAACTAGAAGCTAAATACAAATTAAATAAATAAAGAAAGATGAATAAACTAAAGTCAAATCAAGAACTAGAGAGGAGTTGACTGGTCAACCGTAGTCCTAGATTCTATGAGCTAGCTTAACGAAAATAAGGAGAAATTCATGTGGGCCTACCTAATAACACTCTGATCCAAATTACATCATTTTATGCCTCCTAGACATCAAAACGGTCACACATGGATTTACATCTCGTCCCTCTTGATGATTAAGCAATGCATTAACGCCACCTGCCAAGCTTGTCAATTGCCTTCTCATGATTTGTTATGCTAATCCTTGTGCTATCAGGAGTCCTCATGCCTAGAGGAACAAGGAATGATGGAGATCCCAATGGTCCTGAATTTGGGCGTGGCTCGATCCTTATAGTTCTCTCCTTCCTTCAAAAGATTCGATCGAGATCATTCGAGAATGATATCACTGCTCGATCAACTGATTTCATTTCATTCAAGAATGATATCAATACTCGATCAATTAATTTAATTTTCTTGCATTTGTCCAAGTAATGGATCTGTGCCTATGCTTGCCGCTTACACACGCTTTCACTCGACACTTGTGCTTATGCTCCCCAAATAGAACGAAATCATCATACTAAATAAAGATTAGAAAGAGAAGCACAAAAGAAAGGAAAGAAATCGCAAGTTCTTTATTCTTCTTCATACGGTTGGGCGTAAGGATCAAATCGAATTCATTTAGACACTAGGGTAGACAAAAAATATAAAAGAAAGGACGCGAGTGATAAGTCTATGTTTCTAATCTCCCACAAGGTAGAAAATTGAAATAGTATGCTCATTAGCCTCAAATATTCAGTTGCATGTGGCTTATATGATGCGAAATCCCTCATTCCTTAAGAAAAAGAAAGTAGAAGCTAAATACAAATTAATAAATAAATAAAGATGAATAAACTAAAGTCAAATCAAGAACTAGATAGGAGTTGACTGGTCGACCGTAGTCCTAGATTTAATGAGACACGTTAACGAAAACAAGGAGAAATTCTTGTGGGCCTACCTAATAAGACTCCGACCCAAATTACTTCATTGTATGTGTCCCAGACATCAAAACGGTCATGTTCCTGCTTGTGTTACGCTTGGATTAATAAGAAACAACATGATTTCTCCCTTTCACGCGTGTATTTACGTCTCGTCCCGCTTAATAATCAAGCAAAGCATTAACGCCACCGGCCAAGCTTGTCAACTACCTTCTCATGATTGTTTTCGCTAATCCATATGCCATCAGGAGTCCTCTGCCTAAAAGAACAAGGAATGATGGAGATCCCAATGGTCTAAATCCTGAATTTGAACGTCCCTCGATTCTCGTCGTCCCCTCTTTCCTCTAAAAGATTCGATCGAGATCATTTGAGATTGATATCAATGCTCGATCAACTGATTTCATTTCATTTCATTCGAGAATGATATCAATCCTCGACCAACTAATTCAATTTCCTTATGTTTTTTCCAGCAATGGATATGCGACTATGCTTGCCGCTTACACACGCTTTCACTCGACACTCATGCTTATGCTCTCGAAATAGAATCAAACCATCATACTAAACAAAGATTAGAAAGAGAGGCATAAAAGAAACCAACAAAATCAAAACATAGGTACGATAGCGGGTCCGATAAGGAAAGAAATCGCAAGTTCTTTGTTCTTCTCCGTACGGCTGTGCGTAAGGACCAAACCGAATTGATTTAGACACTAGGGTAGACAAAGACCACAGAAAAGAAAGGAAGGATGTGAGCTATAAGTCTATTTTTTCCAAGGGCGAGTAGTGATTAGCTCGTAAGGTTCTTGAAAGAACCTATTACTTGATATCCCACAAGGTAGAACACTAAAATAGCATGCTCTTTAGCCTCAAGTATTTGGTTGTATGTGGTTTTTATAGTGCGAAATCCCTCATTCCATAACAAAAAGAAACTAGAAGCTAAATACGAATTAATAAATAAATAAAGATGAACAAACTAAAATCAAATCAAGTACTAGAGAGGAGTTGACTAGTCAACCGTAGTCCTAGATTCTATGAGCCAGCTTAACGAAAATAAGGAGAAATTGGTGTAGGCCTATCCAATAACACTCCGACCCAAATTACTTCATTGTATGCTTCCCAGAAATCAAAACAGTCACGTTTTTGCTTGTATTATGCTTGGATTAATTGAAAACAACATGATTTCTCCTTTTCGCACGTGGATTTATGTCTCTTCCCGCTTGATGATCAAGCAAAGCATCAACGCCACCGGCCAAGCTTGTCAACTGCCTTCTCATGATTCTTTATGCTCATCCTTGTGCCATCAGAAGTCCTCGTGCCGAGAGGAATAAGGAATGATGGAGATCCCAATGGTCCAAGTCCTGAATTTGGGCGTGCCTCGATTCTCATCATTCCCTCCTTCCTCAAAACATTCGATCGAGATCATTCGAGAATGATATCAATGCTTGATCAACTGATTTCATTTCATTCTAGAATTAGAATGATATCAATACTTTATTAACTAATTTAATTTCCTCACATTTGTCCTAACAATGGATATGTGCCTAAGCTGGCCGCTTACACGCACTTTCACTCGACACTCGTGCTTATGCTCCCCAAATAGAACCAAACCATCATACTAAACAAAGATTAGATCATACTCTAAAATTAAGCTATTTAAGGGGTTGCTTTCCTATACTCAAAAGTTTACCAAAATTACGTGGTTATTTTCTCCGATTGATAAATATCCCCGTATTACGGGGTTGTTTTCTCATATTCAAAAATTTACCCCTTCTACAAGGCTATTTTATCAGACTCGCAATTACACTACTTTTACGAGGTTGTTTTCCGAGATTCATAAATATACACGTTTTACGGGGTTACTTTGTTATATTGATAATTATACCACTTTTATGGGGTCGTTTTCTCATATTAAATTATTAGCACTATTATGGAGTTGTTTTGTCAAATTCATAAATTTACACTTTTTACGGGGTTATTTTCTTATATCGACAAATATACCCCTTTTACAGGGTTTTCTCTCATACTCTAAAATTATCCCATTTAAGGGGTTGTTTTCCATACTCACAAATATACCAAAATTACGGGGTTGTTTTCTCTAATTGATAAATATCCCCGTATTACGAGGTTCTTTTCTCATATTTAAAAATTTACTCCTTCTACGAGGCTGTTTTCGGAGACTTGCAATTCCACTACTTCTACATAGGTTATTTTCTACAAGGTTACACTATTATGGGGTTGTTTTGTCAAACTCTAAAATTAAACCATTTAAGGAGTTATTCTCCCATACTCACAAATATACGAAAATTACGGGGTTATTTTCTACGGTTGATAAATATCCCTATATTACGGGTTTATTTTCTCCGATTGATAAATGTCATCATATTACGAGGTTGTTTTCTCATATTAAAAAATTTACTCCTTCTATGAGGCTGTTTTCTCATACTCGCAATTACACTACTTTTACGGGGTTGTTTTCTCAGATTAAGAAATAAACACGTTTTACTAGATTATTTTCTTATATTGATAATTATACCACTTTTACGAGGTCTTTTTCTCATATTAAATTATTAGCACTATTATCGTGTTGTTTTATCAAATTCATAAATTTACACGTTTTACGGGGTTATTTTCTTATATCGACAAATATAACCCTTTTACATGGTTGTTTTCTCATACTCTAAAATTAATCTATTTAAGCGGTTGTTTTCCCATACTCATAAATATACCAAAATTACAGGGTTAATATGAGAAAACAACCCTATAAGACGGGAATATTTATCAATCCGAGAAAATAACCTCGTAATTTTAGTATGTTTTTTAGTATGGAAAACCAACCCCTTAAATGAGTTAATTTTATAATATAAGAAAACAACCCCGTAAAAGGTGTATTTTTATCGATATAAGAAAATAACTCTGTAAAACGTGTATATTTATGAATTTGAGAAAACAACCCCATAATAGTGTTAATAATTTAATATGAGAAAACAATCCCGTAAAAGTGGTATGTTTATCAATATAGGAAAATAACCCCGTAAAATGTGTATATTTATGAATCTGAGTAAATAACCCCGTAATTGAGAGTTTGAGAAAACAGCATCATAGAACGAGTAAATTTTTTAATATGAGAAATCAACCACGTAATATATGGATATTTATCAATCAGAAAAAATAACCCCGTAATCTTAGTATATTTGTGAGTGTGGGAGAATAGCCCCTTAAATGGGTTAATTTTAGAGTATGAGAAAACATCCCGTAAAAGGGGTATATTTGTGGATATAAGAAAATAACCCTGTAAAACGTGTAAATTTATGAATTTGACAAAACAACCCCATAATAGTGCTAATAATTTAATATGAGAAAACGACCCCGTAAAAGTGGTATATTTATCAATATAAGAAATTAACCCTGTAAAAGTAGTATAATGGCGAGTTTGAGAAAACTGCCTCATAGAAAGGGTAAATTTTTTAATATGAGAACACAACCCCGTAATACGGGAATATTTATCAATCGGAGAAAATAACCTCGTAATTTGGTATATTTTTTAGTATGGGTAAACAACCCCTAAAATGAGTTAATTTTATAATCTGAGAAAACAAGCCCGTAAAAGGTGTATATTTGTAATTATAAGAAAATAACCCCGTAATACGTGTATATTTATGAAATTGACAAAACAATCCCATAATAGTTCTACTAATTTAATATGAGAAAACTACCCCGTAAAAGTGGTATATTTACCAATATAAGAAAATAACCTCGTAAAACGTATATATTTATGAATCTGATAAAACAACCCCGTAATATGGGGATATTTATCAATCAGAGAAAATGACCCCGTAATTATGATATATTTATGAGTATGGGAAAATAACCCCTTAAATGGGTTAATTTTAGAGTATGAGAAAATAATCCTGTAAAAGGGGTATATTTGTCGATATAAGAAAATAACCCTGTAAAACGTGTAAATTTATGAATTTGACAAAATAACCCCATAATAGTGCTTATAATTTAATATGAGAAAATGACCCCGTAAAAGTGGTATAATTATCAATTTCAATCGGAGAAAATAACCCCGTAATTATGGTATATTTGTGAGTATGAGAAAACAACCACTTAAATGGGTTAATTTTATAATGTGAGAAAACAACCCCGTAAAATTGGTATATTTGTCGATATAAGAAAATAACTCGTATAACGTGTATATTTATGAATATGAGAAAACAACCCCGTAAAAGTAGTGTAATTGCGAGTCTGAGAAAACAGCCTTGTAGAACGGGTAATTTTTTTAATATGAGAAAACAACCCCATAATACGGAGATATTTATCAATCGGAGAAAATAACCCCGTAATTTTGGTATATTTGTGAGTATGCGAAAACAACCCCTTAAATGGGTTAATTTTATAATGTGAGAAAACAATCCCGTAAAATTGATATTTTGTCGATATAAGAAAATAACCCGTATAACGTGTTTATTTATGAATTTGAGAAAATAACCACTTAATAGTGCCAATAATTTAATATGAGTAAATGACCCCGTAAAAGTGGTAATTTATCAATATAAGAAAATAACCTTGTAAAATGTGTATATTTATGAATATGAGAAAACAACCCCGTAAAAGGGGTATATTTATCGATATAAGAAAATAACCCCATAAAACGTGTATATTCATGAATTTTAAAAAACCACTCTATAATAGTGCTAATAATTTAATATGAGAAAATGATCCCGTAAAAGTGGTATATTTATCAATATAAGAAAATAACCCTGTAAAATATGTATATTTATGAATATGAAAAAACAATCCCGTAAAAGTAATGTAACTGCGAGTCTAGGAAAACAACCTCGTAGAAGGGATAAGTTCTTTAATATGAGAAAACAACCCCGTAATACTGGTATATTTATCAATCGGAGAAAATAACCCCGTAATTTTGGTATATTTATGAGTATGAGAAAACAGTCCCTTAAATGGGTTTATTTTATAATATGAGAAAACAACCCCGTAAAAGGAGTACATTGGTCGATATAAGTAAATAACCACGTAAAACGTGTATATTTATGAATTTGAGAGAATAACCCCATAATAGTACTAATGATTTAGTGCCAGAAAACGACCCCGTAAAGCTGGTATATTTATCAATATAAGAAAATAAACGCGTAAAACTTGTACACTTATGAATCCGAGAAAGCAACCCCGTAAAAGTAGTGTAATTGAGAGTCTAAGAAAACAGCCTCGTAGAAGGGGTAAATGTTTTAATATGAGAAAACAACCCCGTATAAGGGAATATTTATCAATCTGAGAAAATAACCCCGTAATTTTAGTATATTTGTGAGTGTGAGAAAACAACCCCTTAAATGGGTTAATTTTATAATATGAGAATACAATCCCGTAAATGGGATATATTTGTCGATATAAGAAAATAACCCCGTAAAACGTGTATATTTATGAGTTTAAGAATACAAACCCATAATAATGCTAATAATTTAATATGAGAAATCGACCCATAAAAGTGGTATATTTATCAATATAAGAAAATAATCCCGTAAAACGTGTATATTTATGAACCTGAGAAAACAATCCCATAAAAGTAGTGTAATTGCGAGTCTGAGAAAATAGCCTCTCAGAAGGGGTAAATATTTTTAATATGAGAAAACAACATTGTAATACGGGGATATTTATTAATCGGAGAAAATTACCCCGTAATTTTAGTATATTTGTGAGTATGAGAAAACAACCCCTTAAATGGGTTAATTTTATAATATGAGAAAACAACCCTGTAAAAGGGATATATTTATAAATATTAGAAAATAACCCCGTATTACTTGGATATTTATCAATCGGAGAAAATAACCACGTAATTTTGGTATATTTATGAGTATGGGAAAATAGTCCCTTAAATTGGTTAATTTTAGAGTGTGAGAAAACAATCCCATAAAAGAGGTATAATTGTAGATATAAGAAAATAACACTGTAAAACATGTATATTTATAAACTTGACAAAACAACCCCATAATAGTGCTAATAATTTAATATGAGAAAATAACCCCGTAAAAGTGGTATATTCATCAATATAAGAAAATAACCCGTAAAATGTGTAGATATATGAATTTGAGAAGACAACCCCGTAAAAGTAGTGTAATTGCTAGTCTGAGAAAACAGCATTGTAGGAGTAAATTTCTAATATGAGAAAACAACCACGTAATACGGGGATATTTATCAATCGGAGAAAATAACCCCGTAATTTTGAGATATTTGTGAGTATGAGAAAATAACCCCTTAAATGGGTTAACTTTGTAATTTGAGAAAATAACCCCGTTAAAGGAGTATATTTGTGGATATAAGAAAATAACCCCGTAAAACGTGTATATTTATGAACTTGAAGAAACAACCCCTTAATAGTGCTAATAATTTAATATGAGAAAACGACCCGTAAAAATGGTATATTTATCAATATAAGAAAATAACCTCGTAAGACGTGCATATTTATAAATCTCAGAAAACAACCCCGTAAAAGTAGTGTACTTACGAGTCTGAGAAAATAGCCTCGTAGAAGGGGTAAATTTTTTAATATGAGAAAACAACCCCGTAGTACGAGGATATTTATCAATCAGAGAATATAACCCCATAATTTTGGTATATTTGTGAGTATGGTAAAACAATCCCTTAAATGGGTTAATTTTAGAGTATGAGAAAACAACCCCATAAAAGGGATATATTTGTGGATATAAGGAAATAACCCCGTAAAATGTGTAAATTTATGAATTTGATAAAACAACCCCATAATAGTGCTAATAATTTAATATGAGAAAACGATCCTGTAGAAGTGGTATATTTATCAATACAATAAAATAATCCTGTAAAACATGTATATTTATGAATATGAGAAAATAACCCCATAAAAGTAGAATAATTGCGAGTATGAGAAAACAGCTTCTTAGAAGGGGTAAATTTTTTAATATGAGTTAAAAACCCTGTAAAAGGGGTATATTTATAAATATTAGAAAATGACCCCGTATTACGTGGATATTTATCAATCGGAGAAAATAACTCCGTAATTTTGGTATATTTATGAGTATGGGAAAACAATCCCTTAAATGGGTTAATTTTAGAGTATGAGAAAACAATCTCGTAAAAGGGGTATATATATCAATATAAGAAAATAACCATGTAAAATGTGTATATTTATAAATTTGACAAAACAACCCCATAATAGTACTAATAATTTAATATGAGAAAATGACCTTGTAAAAGTGGTATATTTATCAATATAAGAAAATAACCCCGTAAAACTTGTATATTTATGA